>NC_046294.1:60796368-61099398 GCF_004115265.2 Rhinolophus ferrumequinum | reverse complement strand
TCGCGAACTTAATGGTTCGCGAACTTAATTTTTAGTGAGTTTGGATAGTCTGTAACTTTAAGGAGTGGATTGTGGTTGGCTTCTCGGATTTTCTGTCACTGTATAACAAATTCATTATATAAAACACTTTCTGATTGAAACACATAGACTAGACTGTTTTAGTAGCTGAGCTATGCCTGATAGAGTACATGACGCTGAATCCTACACATTGGTTTTTCACGTCTTCTGTTGGCCGGCATAGCCACAGCTAGCTTTAAAAAATGGTGGGAAATCTCAGTTTTATTCTGGATGACCATGCACATGGCTGAAAATCATGGATCTTGTTCTATGAGAGAAGAGGATGCTGAAAATTAAAGGCCAACCAGCATTATTTGCCATAGTGCGCTCCTTGGTAACCCAAATATATTTGTGCACACTTCCTCCCACAGATAGAGCGTATTCATTTCATATCCTAAAGAGACAACCTCAAAGTCTGATCTAGTTCCTATATCTGGCATGAAGTCTGTGATATCTAGGTTATGCATGTTCACCTTTATCAGGTCTAGCTATAGTTCTTCATGATCTAGTGACCCATAACATACTCAAAATGCAACACTGGACTAAGAACAGACAGCCCCAGTAAAACTCCCATCTAACTTGTCAATGTATGGGCATTGAGTTATTAAATTTTCCCTTATTATATTTTTACTGTCTGGGAGCGTATATAATGATGTCACTTATTTCATTTCTAATATGTATATTTTATGTTTTTTCTCTTTTTAGTTACCAGTCTGACAAGGTTTTGTCAATTTTTAGTTTTTTTCAAATATGCAGCTTTTGATTTGATTTTTTTCTGTTGCTTTTCTGGTTTCAATTTCAATGATTTCTGTTCATAACTTTATTATTTCCTTCCTTGTGCTTGGTTTGAGTTTGTCTCTTTCTCTAATTTCTTAAATGGGAACACAGATTATCAGTTTAAGATATTTATTATTTTATAAGGTAAGCATTCATGGTATAAGTTTCTCTTGAGAAACTTGTTTGTTTTATCTTACAAATTTTGATGTCTTTTTTATGCATTCACTCACTTTGATTTTTTTTTTTTTGAGACTTCCTGTTTGGCCCTTACATTATTTAGAAGTCTGTCATTTAGTTTTCAAACATTTGGGGATTTCCCAGATATCTTTCTGCTATTTATTTCCAGTTAAATTCTACTGTAGTCCAAGAATATATTTTGTATGAATCTTACTTTTGTAAAATTTAAGGTTTATTGAATTTCTCAATATATGTAATTTATTTTGGGGAAGATTCCGCATGTACTTGAGAACATTGTGTAAGTGTGTATTCTGCTGTTTTGGGGGTAAAGTGTTGTATGATATGTCATTTAGGTGAAGTCGGTTACTTTTGGAGGTTTGAGTTTTTTGAGGCCTTCTATAAACATCCTGATATTTGGCCTACGTGTTACATAATTTATTGAGAGGAGTACTGAAGTGCCCAAGTACCGTTGTGGATTTGTCTATTTCTCCTTTCTGTACTTAACAGTTTTTGTTTTATGCATTATATTTTTCGGCTATGTTGTTCATTAAATACACAATTAAGATTTTTTTCTGTGTGTTCTTGGAGAAATGACCCTATTATGTAACTTGTTATTCCTGATAATATCCCTTATTCTGAGTTCTACCTAGTCTGGTATTAATATTGCTAGTCCAATTTTCTTTGATTGGTGTTTGTTTATTACATCTCTTTTAATCCTTTTAATTTTATCATATATAAGTCTTTATATTTAAAGGTAATTTCTAGTAGATAGCGTATAACTGTATGCCTTAGATTTTTATCCAATCTCACTGTTTTGAACTGGTGTTTCGAACATTCACACTGAATGATATTGTTGATACAGATGGATTAATATCTATAAATCTGCTAGGTATTTTGTATTTATTACATCTGTTCTTTTTTTCATTTTTCTTCTTTCTCTGACTACTCTTGGGTAACTATGCAACTATGCATTTTTAATGAAAATTTTCAGTTTTTTTTTCTTTCAGATCTTTAAAAATGTCACTTTATTGTCTTCCAGCTTGTGTGATTTCTGAAGAGAAATCATCTATAATTTTTATTCCTTTTCCACTGTAATAATTTGACCTTATTCTTTGGCTATCTTGAAGAAATTGTCTTTGTCTTTGGTTCTCAGCAGCTTAAATATGATATGACTATATACTGTATTTTTGCTATTTATCCTGCTTGTTCTGAGCTTCTTGGATCTGTGACTTTTTGCCTGTTAATAAGTTTGGAAAATTATTATATTTCACTTCTTTCTGCAGGTATCTCTCCATTTGTAGATTTGGGGCCAGTTTGTTGCCCTGCGGCCACAATACTGATGAGTTCAATATTTGTGATTTTAATGTTTGCCTTGCTTATTTTTGTTGTTAGATTGGGAATGGTGCATATTCTAGCTCTCTACATCCCTGAGAAAAATATGGAATGTAGTATAGTTTTAAGTCTAGAAAATCTGATTTTTTTTTAATCCTCTATAAATCCTGTCTATCCTACAGTCTCTCAAAAACAATGACAGTTACAGTGGATCATCTGAAACAACAGTTTTGGATGGGAAGATAGTATCCTTAATTTGATTTTTTGCTACTGTAGTGTCTCCAATGTCTGGCTAACATTCTATAATTAAAAAGGTTTGGTTCCATATTCTTTTCTCCAGCTAAGGTGCTTTTTGAAGGTTACTATATTACTTTTTCAATCTAAAATACAAAGAAAAATCAATTCACCTTTCCAATCCATGAGACTACAAATTAGACTACACTGATGGACTCCCTATCAGTGTAGATTGCAAGCTGCATATAAAGAGTACCTCATTTAGTACATCTGTACAGCTCTCAATCTGTGCACACTGTTTAGCTTGAGCCCAAATCATCCCTCTCTTCTGGGCTTCCTAAACTATCAAAGAAGAACCTGATACATACCAGTATTCTGAATATTTCCAATAATTTCTTCTTAAGCATAGACTCTCTCAGGAAGTGGTCTTCTTTCTAGGTATTAGGGAAAGTTTTACCAAATATTTCTTACAACATACTAAGAGTTATGAACTTCCCAGAATGTATTATCTGTGTCTTCACAGCCTACTCCATTAACTCAAAGACAAGACCACATATTTTATGTTCTGTAAGAGAATAATCTCATTTTAAATAAACAAGTCTAAATTGTTTAGAATATAGCTTCACATACCATTAAAAAATATGAATTAGTAAATGAAAAGTGGCTTGAATAAAATAGAAGGTAAAAGCCCAAGCTAAAGGATGTTCAAAAGCACAGCCATTATGGGTCTTGGATTTTTCTATCCTATTACTCTACCACCTCTAGCAGATTGCTTTTATCTGTACAATCCAAAATGGCTCAATAATACAATGATATTTCAGCCAATAGCAAGATAAAAGGGAAGGATATGATTTTTCCATTTAAAATATATTATGGATGTCCATGCATCACTCCTGCTCATATTCAATTATCAAAACTTATATAAATGACAATATCTAACTACAATAGAGGTGGCAAATGTAAATTTGATTTTGGATAACTATTTGCCTAGCTATTAATCAATGGTTTTATTACTGTCAAAGAGAATGGCATAATGAAATTGGGGATAGATTAACAATCTGCCACATATATGCTGTTACTGAAGGCAAATTTGCATTTGCTTTCCTGTTTTCCATTTCCTGAAATGACTGTTTCCCTTGTTTTCAAACTGGTCAACTCATGTTTCTTTTGAAACTGCATTTGTATATCACCTACTCTGAGAAGTTTTTATTGAACCACCTCCATGCTCCATACTACAAAGTTGGTTTCTCCACTGATTCTTTAAATCAGATTGTAAAATAGTCTAGGGCGGAGACTATGCCTTACTCATTTGGTATTCTATGCGTCTAGCAAGGATATACTGTAGATAAGGAGCTCAATAATGGTAAGGAATAAATGTATTTTTAATTAATAGATGAATATGTGAGTGAGAGAATGGACTGATGAATTAAGAATGAGTAAATTAATAAATGGGTAACTAACTGAATAAATGGACACATTTGCAAGGGGTTCAACATACAGCTAAGTGAGGAAATTAATGAAAGATTTAGGCAATAATTGGATGTGAATAGATCAATGATTGAATGGACTGTTTAGTGTGCTCATGAATGGTTAGATGAATGGAAGTTTGAGTGAAGGGATGGAATGAAGGGTAAATGCATGAGTAGATGACTGGATGAATGGATTAGTATATGGATAGAAGGGAAAGTAGGTGAATGAATGAATCATTAAATTGATCGATAAATGGATTCATAAGTATATCAGTGAATGAATCGTGAATGGAACCTACAGACACACATATCTGAACTGACACTTCTGCCCTGCTGCATCAGTTTGGGAGATAGAAAAGCCTGGATTTTCTCTTTATCATACCTTTGCCATTTTCACTGATTTTCCAAAGTTACTTACACTCTATGCATCTTACTTCCCTCATCTCTAAAATCAAATTATAATAAATACCTTGCAAGTTTTGTGAGGATAAAATAAGGCATTATATAAGGTGATTAGTGAAAAGCATATGCTCCATAAACAGTAAATGCTATTACAATTATCATTATTTTCATCAAATACTCAGCCAACTCGTTTTCTGCACAGCATTTGATCCATGGGTATATACATATATATATGTAATCTTGGCTCTGCCTTCTAGATCTCCCAGTTACTCTTGGTAGATAAAGCATATACATTAAATAATAACCACCATTAAAGTGAAGAGGATGTTCAGTGCCAGATGATACATTTATGAAGAACTGAAAAAAGAGAAAAATCATGAAAAGCCAAACAAATATTGAAAGGTTATGTTAGAGTTTCAGAGGTAAATAGAAGAATGATTAAATTAGTAGAGAGGGGATGATAACATCTTACCCATACTTCTTATTAAACAGCAAATTATCTTACGAATCTAACAGTAAAAATAAATAAGTTACAAGAGTTCCATTTAATTGTGGAAAAAAATTTTGGTCTCAAAACAGTTGAATGAATGGCACAAGGACAGATGGTGACTGACGCTGGCACAGTTGCAAATGGCAGCCTCAGTTCCTGGCTGCTGCGTTTCTTTGGATTTGCCAGTATTCTGAAAATAAGCAAAACATTTTTTAAATGCTGTAACATTTCTCTGGGGACAACTTGACTGAGTTGTTTTCACTTAAAAAATTAAGTCACTGGGAACAACTGAAGTGCTTGTTCATTGAACCTATTTGTTTACCTACCTATCTCGATGCTAAGAACAATGTTCTAAAACAGTGAATTTATATATGTTGCCTAGTCTCATGTTCTTCTCTCATGCTACCCAGCTCCAGTCAAACCTCCTAGATTAACTCGACTTGATGTATATATTTAGGTCATTTAACACCCGAGATCCAGAGGTTCCTGAACAACTATAAATCTAAGGGTTAGCAGTATAATGTAGAGTTATTTAGGCCCTAAAGTCTAACACAAGTTGGGTTCAAATCCGAACTCTACCAGTTACTAGCTATGTATCATTTAGTGTATATGGTCTAATCTCTCTGTGCTCTATCAGTATCTTTATCAGTGTCACGTCCAGCAAGACGTGGGTTGTGGGGAGGAAGAAGGGCGGTGCAGGGTCAAGAAAAGACAGTAGCCAGGAATAGAATTGAAGCACGGGCCAAGGGGAACAGACTCAGGGACTGAACCCCAAATCGGGCCAACGTGTAGGTTTTATTGGTAAACTTCTAAAGAGGTAATGACTGTTAATCTCAAGATCCGTGTGTTAGTAGCCTATTGGCTGTCTTTCTGAAAGTTCCCACTGTGTTCCAGCCTGAACTTCGCCTTCACACACACGCACATCTCCAAGGCATCCATTGAAGGGGAGGGACCGATATAATTCCATTGGGTCTCAGTTTGCTGAGACTTCCCCACATAGGAGCTTTTCCGATATCTCTCCATCGGGCCTCAGTTTGCTGAGGCACTCCCTTGTGAAATCCTGGAAAGAGCGTGGGGCAACAAACGGTTTGGCAGCTGTAAGGCAACCTATCAGTATCATAGAAATGCCAGTATCTATTGACTCACTTACTTTAGTATATGCAGGATATAAATTTTTTTCATACAGCACTGGAATTAGAAATAACAAGAGATTTTACCTGAATCTACTTTGGGTTTATTGTTTATACTAACTACACTCCCATCTGCTCACTTGGTTTCAAATGTGTGCTCTCATTCTACTGGACTATTTTTTTTTAATTTTTATTAAATTTATAAGCGACATTGATTAGTAAACTTATATCGGTTTCAGGTATACAATTCTGCTGGACTTCTTTACTGCTGTCTTTGCCCCATGCTATCAAATGCAACTAACTCTGGTCACCAGCAGTGATGAAGAATCCAGGATAAATCAACCAAAACATCTTCATATCTCACATTTATTTCCCTGAATATCCCCAAATTCTTGAACATTGTGATTTTACCAAATCTTCTTCCTGATTCCACATTTATTCTGCTACTGTCTATTCTCAACATACAGTGGGATCCTTTTTTAATTAGAAATTAGCTGTGTTGTATGAAGCATGAAACCAGAAATCAACTTCAGTTAGTAGTGGATGCTCCTTCCTAGAAAACTTTGTGTCTAAAAGTGGTTTAGAAAGTCAGTCTTAAGAACACCATAAAGCCCTTTTAATATGCAGCAGCATTCTTTTTAAAGTAAAAACTATATATTTTTATTATTATACAAATTATATTTAAGATGTACACATAATGATGATCTACATAGTGAAAGGATTACTATAGTCAAGCTAATTAGTTTTTCATTTCCTCACTTTTCACCTTTTGTGTGTGTGATGAGAACACATGAAATCTCTTTTAGCAAATCAAGTTGAAGTTATTTACTAATATTCTTATAATGTGCATGCTTCCTAGGGTTGTTGTAGGGATCAGGTGAGCTTACGTAGAGTACCTAGAACACTGCCTGACACGTAGTGATTGTTTTGTGTTAATGACTGTATAATGTCTCTGCTCTGTTTATCACCTTTCAGTAGCTCCCAAACTCATTCATAGTAAATGGAAGTTGACCTACACATTCGGATCCCTCCTACTTCCCTGGCCTCATGCCTTCATTTCACCCATTCCCGGATTTTTTTGAGGTTTTGTTTATTTGTCTTGTTTGTTCATTTGTTGCTTTCAGTTTTATATCCCACTTGTGAGTGAAATGGTATGGTCCTTGACTTTTTCTGTATGAGTTATTTCACTTAGCAGTAAGGTCTCAAGGTCCATCCGTGTTGTCACAAATGGCAGTATTTTGTGTTATCTTATGGCTAAGTAGTATCCCATTGTCTATATGTACCACAACTTCCTTATCAAATCGCCTATCGAAGGATACTTTGGTTGTTCCTATGTCTTGGCCACCATAAATAAAACTGCAATGAACTAATATATATATATATATATATATATATATATACATATATATATATATACACATATATATATGTATATATATGTATATATACATATATATGTATATATACATATATATATTATTCTTATGAGTATATGTTACTACTATATGTATGTGTGTGTGTGTATATATATATATATATATATATATATATATATCCTTATGAGTATATGTTTTTAAAATTTTCAGGTAGATACCCTGAAGAGGGACTGCTGCACTTCTCCCAAGACATATAATGGCCAACAAATATATGAAATGATGCTCAACATCACTAGCTATTAGGGAAATGCAAATCAAAACCACAATGAGATATCACCTCACATTTTAGAATGGCTATCATCAACAAGACAAGAAATAACAAGTGTCGGAGAAGTTGTGGAGAAAAAGGAGCTCTCATACACTGCTGGTGGGAATGGGAATTGGTACAGTCACTATGGGACATAGTATGGAGGTTCCTTAGAAAATTAAGAATAAGTTACCATATGACCCATTCCTGCATTTTATTCTAGGCAAACGGTCTACTTGCTCTTCCCCAAAAACTTAAAGCCCAAGATGGTCTCAGGTCTATTGCAAGTGAAGTTCCCTTTACTTAGAACACGTTTCATTCACTCCTGCAGTCTGCATGGATTGCTCTTTCCCTTCTCCAGATATTTACTTGAATGTTATCATTGAAGCCTTTATTGAACACCATATTTTAAATTGAGTTCAAAATGTTCCATGGAAAATAAGAGAAGAAAATCTATCCAAGTTCTAGCTGTATTTTTTTTCTCTGTCACAAAGTCTTTATTTGCTTTTATGATTTATTCTACCCTATCTCATCTAAGCATAGAAGTCAGTAATATGATTGATAGCAATATGCTGAACTCTTATCACATTTCTTCCTTCTTGGCTGGGCAGTGGTTCTAACCCAGAGCTCTATGTCTCTGGCTGAATCAGCCAAGGTCAAGACCTCAACACTATCCCAAATAAGAGGAGAAACTGTGTATGTATGTGTTTGTGTGTCTGCATTATGGGGAGTATAGTCTCTTTATTTGTTCCCAAAATAGAGTATCTCAAAGCTGCTTTAAAGGAGCTACAGTTTTAACATGAGTAGTATGTATTTATCAGTGCATACCTATAAAACTGGATGTACTCTGGGATTTAATATTTTAAAATTTAAATTTCAAAATTTTAAATGCACAAAACAAAATTATTTCTAAAAATAACATTCATATGAATTAAAGCTAATTTTAGAGACATGTTTTAGGTGTTAAGTATCTGAACATTAAAATTGAGTAAGCTGAATAATTATTATTGGTAACATTTACATAAATTTACCAGTTTCTTAGACATGTCTTTCTCTATAATAGAGTCATTGATATATTTCTGGATATATTTATTTCCAGAATAGGATGGAAATCCAGAATAGGATGCTACTATTTTTTTTTCCTGTAAAATTGCTACAATCATTTTTAAATTTTCATTTTGTGTTACTAAAGTTTAAATTGTTGACCCCTTCAATTGACTTTTCCTTGTGGAGCAATACCATTTGAGGAATGTACTTTCTTCTAGTGTGATAGTGTGGCAATATCTCAGCACTTATTACCAATCGCTACATCATTTTGATCCTTCTTCATCCTTTCCTTATCTCCATCCACGTAGTCTATAGCTAAGTTCAAAATCTTGTTATCTATGCCCTGGAATAATCAAACTCCCAACTTGTTTTCTCATTTAAAACTTCAGCTCTCTAAAATGTGTTTTATAAACTATAGCCATACTGCTATTACAAAATGGAAATCCATTCATAGGCCTCCTCTTCTGAATGTTTCTTGGATCCCTTTGCCACGCTTTATAGGCTCTTCTCCATATGCCTTCTGCTCCAACCATACTGTGCTGCTCACAGATCTTAGAATATATTACTCTGAGTATATGTCCTTAATCTGAAACCCCCATCTCTTTCTCAGTGAAGTCACCTGGAAAATTCCTACTCACATTTCAAGTCTTACTTTTAACATTCCTCCCTCTGAGAAGACTTCTCTGGTTCACTCTGACAGAATGAAATCCTTGTCCTTTCACATTTGCATATCAGACTCTGTATTCCTTGGTCATAGAACTATTCACCATGAATTGCAAATATTATTACTAATAATACAGAGCATTTATTAAATTGCAAACATTGGACTATGTATTGTATGTGTTTATGTATATTACATTATTTAATTCTCACGCTAACCCAATAAGGTATGTTTTTTTAGTGTCCTCCGTTCTACAGATGAAGAAATAGGCTCAAGAGAGGCAGGCTAAGAGAATTGCCCAAAGTTAAATAATTAATCAAGCTAGGAAAGAAATGGAAGTTGGTGTATTTTAAAGTTGTGTTTTTAACTATTATGCCATTCTGCTTCCTTTATCAGACTGTGAGTTCTTGAGAACAGGGACAATGTAAAATTTATAATAAGCCTCTAGTTTAGCAGAGTGCCTTGCATGTAATGTATACTGAATGAATATTTGTTGAATAAACAAATAAAATGCTTACCAAATCATGGTAAAATATGTTTTTAGACTAATGACTGAGCAGCAAAATAATTCACTTAATTAGAATAAGTTTTATTATGATAAATGCCACTTATCACTAAGATTTATTTTATTCTCTGACTGCTTTACTTAAAAATTCTGTTCAGTTGCATTCTGAACACTCTAGATTTTATGTGTAAAGATTGTGAAGGCAAAGTGTTAGGTGATTATTTATTCTGACAAAATTATCAAGCTGAAGGGATCCTGTGTTAACCTGTTACTACTCTAAGCTTTGCACTTACACATTTTCACTTGTGAGTAGTATCAGGAATGCCTGAGTACAGGACTGAGTTTCCTTCTAATGCTGTTTTGTGAAACTGATGGCCTAGAATCAGTAAGACAAAAACAGCTGAAACACAAATGCAATTTTCACATCTTCATTTAAAAAAAAAAAAGCCTTTCACTGGCATTTTTTAAAGAACCGATTTTATAAGCAGGCACTTTGGAGGGATACAAATGGTCTTCAACCCAAGGTGCTTTTTGACTACTGACTAGTAACAAGAACTTTTAGAGATATATTTATTATGTAAAACATAATGTCAAGGTCAGACTGCTAAGAAAGTACCGAGGAGGGAGTGATGAATTCTGATGAGAGAAAAGCTTTTCTGTACTGGGAGGCATTTGATGTAGGTACTGAAAAATGTAAGATTGAGTGGGTGCAGGACAGGTGGGAAGAGCACTGCGAGAGAATGCCACACATAATGGCAGAAAAGCAAGAAAGTTCAGGGTAAATTTGGGATGTGGAGAGGAACAAAGGTGTGATTGCAGTGTAGGTGAAATATGAAAAAATTTGATAGAAAGAATACAGGCATTTAAGCTAATGGAGTTGAGCGTGGAGGAAGAAACATAGCAAATTAGTTTTACATGCTGTGGAATGCAGACTTTTCTTAATTTTATAGTTGTGTATATTATAATTGTATATATATAGTTATTGAGAGATAAGGAACATCATATACAAAATTTAGTGATGTTCAAGATAGCATAATTAAATACAAATACTCATGATTAGCTGTTATTGTTAATCTTGAATATTTGGCATAAGACTTTTCAGAATTATCATCTATTCACAGCAGTGATAAATGTAGAACTCTATAACGTAAGGTGCACTGTTTGAAATATTTTACAGTAGCAGATTTTAAAAGATTGTCTTTGAAATATTGTATATAGGAGATTTAAAAGATTGTCTCTATTTTTCCATTCTTAAAGAATCATAATATTGCACCCCTTGTGGTTGCGTAACTGAACCTTAACTTAGCTTTAGCTTATTCTCTGTAAAAACAGTAGAAAATTACTTGCCTGTTGGCTTTTGTTGTTGTTGTAATATGCAGTTAAAGTGTGAGAAAAGCCATGCATAAATCATTATAAAATTTGTCTACAACATTTTTCCGAAACTAAATAAACGGGAAAGTACTTCTATATATTGTGTTCTTTTGAAAGGCCTAATAATGAGTCCTTTCTTTTCACCCTGTTAAATTTCTACCCTCTGCTTTTGCCATTGAACCTTCCTGCTTTCTCCCATTTGCGGTGCCTTTTCCGCCATGCACACCACTGGGCCGTGAGGCTAGCAGAACCAGCATTAGAAGCAGACTGAGCTCCCTGTGGGGATGGCAAAATCATCAGGTGATTACAAGACAGAGCAAAAAGGAATTTACCAGTATTGTGTTGTCCAATATGGTAGCCGCTAGCTACATATGGTTATTTAAATATGATTTAATTAAAATTAAACAAATGAAAAATTCAGTTCCTTAGTTGTACTAGTCACGTTTCTAGTTCTCAGGAGCCAAAGATAATCAGACAGCTCAGATTTATAGAACATTTCCATCACTGCAGAAAGTTCTATTGGGCAATGTTAGACTCTAATGTTTGACCTGACTATAGTACTAAGTTGTTAATCTTGCATCAACTATTTATTCTTTCTGGGCCTCATTTTTCCTTTATATAACATTATGATGAAAACAATAACACTGGTTTTACTTAACTGAGGGACTGTACAAAGAAATACTTGGTAAAACCCTTTATAAAATTGTGTTTAATAATCACTATAAAGTATCAGATGTAACTGTATCATTTTGGGGTGCTCATGAACTTGCCAGCAGGGTTTTGAATCCTGCATTGATATCCTTTTAGGTCTTCATTGTTACATCTTAAATGGACATTTTTGGTCCTGTTCATGGAGAGTACCAACTCAATTTGCTATTGAGCTTTCTTTGCTCTTCAATTGGGAAGGGAAGAATTTTAGCTAAATTGTGGATTCATACATATATTGACTAAATCTGCTGAGAAATGGCCAGAATGTGAACCTAAGTGTTAACAACAGCTGAACTGCCTGTGGATAACCATTCTCTGAACAGTAACTTTGTCTACAGCGGTTATGATCCAAAAGACTGAATTAACATAAACCATAATGTGTTTCTTTCAGTATTGTTTATAGAAGGCTTTGCTCCATGACATGCACATTTAGGTGAAATATTTCTCTTGAAACCTTCTAAGGCAGGATGCCTTAGAAGACAAAGGTCACATGCAAATGGCTGCTGAAATATCTTTAGCAGCAAAAAAAAAAACAAACAAAAAAAAAACCCAACATTCAATTATATAATTTTCTGCCTTGCTGTGAATTCATGCTTTTTCTTTCTCCATAAAATGGTATTTTGTTGTTTTTTCCCTTTAGTTACGTGATTTAGCAGCATAGAGATTGGACTCAAATTCCAAGGTTAGGCAGAGATGGTCAGTATTGTGAATACTGGGGAATCTGGCTGTTGGGCTTGGCTGAAGGAGACTGGCTGACTATTATTTATTCAGTGGCCAGGACACCCCACGGAGCCTGGCAATTGTGTCCATGGCAAGGCACAAGGAAACAAATGACGGTGCAGGCTTGTATGGTCTTATGGCGTGAAAGGGATCAGGATATGTGAATTTAAGGGACCATCAGATTGTACATTCAGGTTATATTTCTTCTAAACACACCTTCAGGTACTCCTTCAAAGATACCATGTTGATGGAGAAAAATATATTAGCATAGGCTATTACAATTTAAGGAAAAACATTAGTCCTTTTCAAGATCTCATTTTGAGAACGTATTTTCTGCCCAATTTTATGCTAGGAGCTTTTGATCTACTTGTAGAGACACATGTGCACATGGACCCCGGTGTATGTGTATATACATCACAGGGAATGTTTCAGTTTAAAAACTGATACATTTTTTTGATAGGAGAGTGTGATATTCGAGTCTTAATCCTTAGTCATTTCTCATAACCCTCAATCAGTAAACATGAGACTCTTACAAACTGCAAGGTACTATAAGGGGCTGCAACAAATTTTATCTATAACATTTAAGGTTTTTATTTTATTTACTTTGCAGCAGTAGAAACGGTGATTCAGAAACCTGGATGCTTTCTTCACCCTCTATCCATTACTATGAGTCACCTCTATTACTACAAAGACAATTTAAGATTATAGGAAGTTTGGGAAACAAAAGGGAAAAAAAATCATCCACATTCCCATCATTCAAATACAGGGACCAATAATTACATTTTTTATTTTTCTTTCTACCTTCTCTCTATTCATGTTAAAAGTCATTACAGACAAAAACAACTATTGGATAATAGACGGAAATAGATATTTATTCCTCTGTTTGTTTTTATTCTCATTGTAAGAAATTGAAACAGTTGCCCAAGGCTGGAGATAAATTGTTCTGATTTGAATTTGAAAAGATGCCCATTGTCTGATTTTCCTCCACAGATACATTGATACCATAGGAGAAGTTCTGCCAACATCCAAGCGCTTGTGACTTTCAATGTTAGAATTGCTGGCGATAAAAAGCTCTCTTCACCAGTGGCCCCTTTTCCCACTTAATATGGAATTTCGAGGAGGTAGTTGACTGAGAGGTTTTTTCCACATTTTGGAATAAGAAGTTTGCATTTGAACGTTAATGTATTTGTTCAATTGTTCAACCGGTATTTGCTGAATACACACCACATACTATTTATTGACAATAAGATGGAGGGAGAAAAGAATCTCTGCTCTTGTGCAGCCTCCAGGCTTGTGTGTGCAACATATAATTAAACAGGCAATCATAATCCAGTGAACCTAATGCTACTGCAGTGACAGTGGGAAGTCCAGAGAGTTATGTGGGCACATTAAAGAATCTATGTGAGATCAGAAAAGCCTTCAGTGAAGAAACCTGAAAGATGAATAGATTTTCAGGGAAGGTACAAAGATTGGTGTTCTGGGAAGAGGAGACTGTGAGTGAGCTCCAGGAAAAAGCAGAAAGCATGGTGCATTATAGTGGTGTGTGTGTGTGTGTGTGTGTGTGTGTTGGAGGAGAGAGATTTTGCTGAGAGCTAACACTGGAGAAGTTGGTAAGGGCATAGGGCATCACTGCAAAGGCCTTCCCCTGCAAGTGAGACCCCATTATTAAAAAGTCAGGCAAAGGGAGTTGGGTAAGTTCAGCAAGTTTTAAGGAGAGTGGAAGGAAGAGAACTGCATTTTAGAATGATCACTGTGCCAGGAGTGTCTTCTGTTATTCCTAGACTAAACAGTGGTAGGAACAGTCAATACAGAGCAATCAAAATTAAATTTACTGAATGAACCCCCATGCTGGAGAGATGAGGTGATACATAGTTTAATTCTGAATAAATAAATACAAATATAGCGACATGTGCAGACATAGACTTAGGCCAGAATCAGGAATCGCAGTGGCACTTATTTATTGGGCATGTAATATGTGCCAACAATTGTACATACAATATCTTTAGCTTTACAAAATCCTTGTGTATAGATTTTATTCTTTATAATTCAGAGAAAACTGAAGCTCAGAGGGGATAAGCAAGTTGCTTGGGCCTCTCCTCACTTACAGGACACAGGTGTCTTTCGACCAAAAACCTATATTGTGTCTACCTTACCATGTTCCTTCTCTGTTTAGCTGTTGACTCAAGAGAACTAACATGAATCATTGTTGAGGTTTGATAGTTTGAAAAAATGAACAGAATATGAGGTAATTCTTACTTCCCAACATACAGAGTTGAGAGGGACCAAACCAGCTATGAGACAGAGTCATGCTCTCTAATCCATTTCGCTTCCAGGGAGGCCTGTTGTTTCTTGGAAGGTAAAAGTTCTCTCCCTTTAATTTCTCATGCCTCACAAAAGCTAATTTTTCAATATCCCAATTAGCACACAGATAATGTCCTTATATTCCAACCTTAGCTCTTACCTCATAGTTCTTCAATAAAACATTTGAAAGCTGAGGCTGTTCTGGAAATGGAATTGATACTGGAAATGTTAACCACTCTCTTTCTGGTTTGGATTAAACACAGAGTTGCTTATAAAGCAGAAAAGAAATAGACATGAATTGCTATTCATTGATTTTAAAAATAGTGTTTCTCTCTTTCTCTCTCTCTCTCTCTCTCACGCGCGCACACACACACGTCTGCCATTTGAGGAAGAGAAATTGTGACGAGAAATTCCTAGATTAATTTTCTATAGTAAATGAACATATGTTCTGGTTTCGGTCCTAGCTCTGTGCCGACACTAATGGTATCAAATAACTGAAATATTCATGTGTGCATTTGTACACTTGTACATTTCTATCTTCTCTCACAAGTAGCAGCTCCTTGGATCCTAACAACAAACCACTGAACTGAATGTGAGTTAGACATGTTAGGTGAAAATTATGTTCAGTGATCACAATAGCTTTGGTTTTGCTACAAAACAGCTTTTTAGTTAGGTATTCTCAAAGAAATAATGCCAAAGCAGTTTTCTTGTAATGGGAGAGGATGGAACTTTGGACTATCTGGCTGGAATTCCTAATAGCTTTACTTAGTATTTTTCTAATTTCTTACTCTTACACTTCTATTGGCCATTCTAACAAAAGACTACCACATGTCAAAGATATCACTTTATAAATACTTGTATTGTTTTCAATAGTTTGTAACTCATTTTCTAGTTCTTCATTTTTCCTTACAATTAATATATTCATTGCAGAAAATTTAGACAGTATTTTGGATTTAAAAAATAAAATAAAATTTCTCCCGAGACAATTTTGCAATTGTCTTGCTCCATTTTACTTTCTTTCTGTGCATGCATATTACACACACATACACACACACGTGCATATCTCATATCTATCCATCTATCTATTGTCTGTCATCTATTTATCTGCATGCATATATGATACACATTTCTTAATAGTCTCTTTTTATAAATATTTTAGTCACCTAATTTTTTTCAATCAACAATACAACACAGATTCATCTAAGTTACTACTATGTGTCAGGAATTTTGCTAAACACAGTTATGGAGCTGAAACTGAGAAGCAGTTGTTCCTAATGTCATCTAACAAATAACAAATAGATGACACACGAGTATTGCATTATAAGTGATACATACATCATTTTAGGCATTTACAATATTGTTTGTGATGATTGTACACTGTTGTAGCATGGGTATATGCATTAGATTTTTTTTTTTGCTATTTAAAAATGTTGTAATGAATATTCTTGTAGATAACTCTTTAATACATCCACAGTTATTTAAAAAAGTAATATACAGTATTTCAAAGGTATCCTTAAGTTCAGCCTTAAGTTTCTTTAAACTAAAAATGAGTGCCTTGTTATTTTTGTACTTGGTATCTTGTAATAACTAACTTGTATTTCATAAATTGTCCGTGTTATAGTGCCTCAGGCTATACCATTGATCTGTTTAATTATTTGAAATGTTTCTTCAAATAGGATAATATTCATGATTACACTTTTCATGGAAAAAATTTCATTTAACAAGTATTTATTTGTTCATTTAACTAAAGATTTATTTAGTATATCTATTACATATCCAAAACTGGGATACACACTGAAGATGTAATGGAAATCAAGTAGAACAAAGCATTTCCCTCATACTGTTTACAGTAATAGAAGAGACATAGTGAACCAACAGTTACATACGGCGTGGTGATTACACTGATGAAAGAAATTCAGACTGAAGGAGCAGAAAGGTAGAAAATCACAACACTAAAGGGAGAACAATGTGAAGAGTGTGAGTTCATGGATGAAAGAAGGTGCGTTCTCACTGCCTAGCACTCAGATATAAATTGGGCTCTGATGCCTGTCCCACTGTATTTTTATTATAAAACCCCAACCAGAGACTGCTCAGATGTCATATAGGGTAGCATCAAGGGACAGCCAGGAAATCAGGTATCTGCACATCAGTCATCAAATCAAGACAGTAAAGAAAAAGCAGAGCCAGCTGATTCTGGACTTGATGGGCACAAAATAATGTCATCCTAGATACAAAATGGGAAAGTGGCCATGTTTCGTTTCCCATGGCTTGCACCAATTGGAAGCAATTCTTCCCTTATATTCCCTTTACACTTTATTTGCACTTGCCTTTATTGCTCTTCTTTCTTCTTTGTATCATATTACTTAGGTTCAAATCTTATTTCCCCTTTTATTCTGCTCTTTGAATGATTTCCACGATTAACTTTATTCATTTGAGATCTGATATTTTGCACATAATTGGAAACCAAGAACTATTTCTTGAATTTATATTTTCCTTTGGAAATCAGCCTATTTTTAACAGTGATAATTTTAAAAAGGACATGTACATGTTAGTTAGACAGGGTATAAGGGACCAAAAATAGTCTTTAAAAAAATGTTTTCTCCGTGTAATAGAGACTCAAAACTTTCAGGAACTTTATGAGATCTTCTAGACTTAGACTCTATGTCCAGAAAGGTTATAGCTAAGTTAACAAAAAAAAAAATAATGTTTTTCCCTGCAGGTGAATTTCATGAATTTGTACAAGAAAGAAAAAAAAATTAAGGTTTCATGGGTAAAATTTTGTTTCTCATCATTGGAGAAATGTGTAAACTTGAAGCAGCGTGCCATCCGTAACCAAAGCACTGAAACTGTAGCCATCTGTCTTTAGTGAACCACACTGGGAGCTTAATTAAAGAAACCTGCACTGACTCAAACTACTTTGAATACCAATTCCTGATTCATTATTTGGGGAATAAAGTTCTTAATGCTTTGAATCACTAATATGGGAAGTCAGAATGTTTATACCAGTAATTTTCAAACATATATATATATATATATATATATATATATATATATATATAATGTCAGTTTTATCCTTTTCTGTCCTTTTTGAAAAGGAATCTTATACAGAATGCCAGTATATAAACCAGATAAAAGTGGGACTGCTCTGGCTGAGAGGGAGTTAGGTTGGCCAAAGCCCTCGTCCTTTCTCCTCTACTTATCTTTTTGGTTTCCCTCCACCTTTCACTCTCCCAATCACCTCTGAAGCATTTCCATGGACTCAAGATTTCTGCTGATCATATTTGAAAGTCAAGGGCTGCACTGTCTAATTTTCTGGTTCTGGTTCCAGAATTTAGCTCCTAAAATTACAGTAGTTTCCAAGGGACATCTTCACACATGCAAATTATTGCTATTATTAGTACTAGTTTGGGGAAAGAAGATAGGTATGAGATATTTTATTTGTAGTAGAATATTTATTTACTTCTTTTACCTTAGCTCTTGAAAAGCTTGGTCAATAAGAGGAGAGGAGCCCTGGGGATCCCCACCTTCTACCCAGGAAAAGCAGGTCTTTAACTGCATTACAGATGGGTGATATTAATCTGTTAACTACAGCTACACCAACAGCAGAGTGGGTAGTGACAAAGACTTAATAAAACAGAGATGATGCTTGAAAGCAGAGCTTTGAATGAGGAGTTCACCAGGCAAAGAGTGTAGAAGGGACACTAGGAAAAGGGAATAACAATCCCAAGAGCACACGGATAAAAAGAACACATCAGAAGTGGCTAAACCTCTGTGGTGTGCTGTGGGGACAGCGTCCCAGAGAGCAGTTTCCAGGCTCTCTGCCTCACGTGGAAAGGTGATAGATTGGTTATTAGATTGCCGTCAGCTGTAATCACATGGCCATCCGCTGTTACCGGTTAGCCATTAGCCATTGATATAACTGCTGTGGCTGCGTTAAGGGACTGGTTGGTTGGTTGGCAGTGAAGCAGATGGTGGATTGCAGCTAGCAAGTTGGTTGGTTGGAAGAGAAGCGGACGGTGCGTTGCGCATCGTGTGGCTCCTGCTCCCTGTGTCTCCAACCCAGCCGCCAGCGAGAATATAGTGGTATGAATCCCCTATCTATGGCTCCGTTGGTTTTCCTTTTTGGCCTCACCATCTCCTGCGTTCTGGTGCGGGGAGTGGGAGCTGAGTCCCTGCATTACATGTGCATTGGGAAGTATAGGAGTTGAGTCAAGAAGTAATGTGTGAGAGACTTTGTTGTCCCGGTGAGAAGTTTGTTTGCATTCATCTCTGTATGGGAGGCACTGGCCTGCAAGTAAATATGATTTATGAGAAAGTTGTTTAAAGCTGTTTAATCAGTGTTAATTCAGCAAGCATTTTCAACAGAAAGAACAAACATATTCAAAGTATGGATTTCTATCAACTTTAACATGCAAGAACATTATCAAAATAGTAACATGGGAGGTAGGATAAAATGGGAAAACGATTTAAGTCATACATGAGGCTATATAAGTGATACAATAAAAGGGATTTTTTTTTCATAATTCTGTTTATAGTCTCTCATATAGTTATGCTACTAAATGTTTTCTCAATCATGTGTTTCCTATTTCTTTGTTTAAAAAATTCAATATGTTAAGTTCGTGTTTAAAGCCAAAGAGAGTTTTACTGATAAAGTTGTTGATTCCTCAGAGAGTGTATCCATGCGAAGACTTCCCTGGAGGTAAACATTCTCACTCTGATTAAAGCACAAGAAATAATAAAGCAGTTAGATTAAGAATGCTCCAGGTGATAACATTTCTTTGACTGGCATTTCATCAGCAAAGTGAATGCCATCTTATTCTCATTTTCTCCCAGAACCCTGTAGAGAGGCCAGATTGAATAACTAACTTAAAACAATAATAATAACAATTTTTAAAACGATCCAAACATTTTGGTCCCTAAGGTAATTGATGACTTTGTTTGCTAGGACAGATCCAGAATAGATAACAGAAAATTTAAGGAAGCCATTGCTCATAAATTTGATGTTTGCACTTCATTAACTGATAATTTACAAATTCTAATCATCCTAGTGAATTACAGTCTTTGTTTTTAGCTCTTGGTAATCCAGTGCATTTTCTATCTAGCATTTGAGTCAAAAATGGTTAACAAGAATTGCAACATTGTTAGAGTCGAAATGTAGCTACAAGCCACACACAGCTGTTTTCCTTTAAAAAAATAAAAGAATAATTAAGCAATTATTTTATTCTCTCACTCTGATCCAAGCGCACACACACACAGACACACACACACACACAGATTTACACAAGTCGATTTTGTTTCTTTCCTGCTTATAAACCTTCATTGGTTCTCTATCATCCAAAATCCTGAGTTTTTTATAGAAGATACTTTATAATCTGACCTCTCCCTATCTTTCCAGCTTAAAGTTTAGCGTCTGTCCCTACATCCTTTGCTCTTATCAAAGTAAACCTCTCACTTACCCCATCACACAACAAACCCATAGGGATGGACAAACTACCTCCTAAAAAAAGCCTGTTCATGAGGTCATAGCAGTGACCAATTTAACCTTCAAAATGCGGTTCAAATGCATCTTGCTTTAAGTCACACAAGTTGAGGAACATCTGTTCTTTGCCCAACACAATTTAAGTACTAATCCTTTGACACTCATTATTCATAGTTATTATTCACAACCACCTCTTCAGGTAAGGCTTGTCATCTCCATTTGAGAAAGAGAAGTTGAGGCCCAAAACAAATGTGAGAGTATGTGCTCAGTTAAAGCTATAGTCAGAACTTGAATCCGTGTCTGTTGACAAAGTCCAGATCTATCAATGGCTACTATATTGCAATTTCACTGCAATATGCTGCTTTTCATGGTGGGTGAGGGAGAGGGAGAAATCCCACAGGGCACCAAGAGTTCTCCTTTGGAAGCCTGGTGGAACATCATTCATTAATAAGATCACAGGAGAAAGAAATTTTTCATGGGAAGAAAATAAGCTTTGTTTTGAGTTTGAAATGTTATCAGTGATGAATAGCAATATATTGAGATGGGTTTGTGCAATAGAAAATTGGCCAAAGTCAGTCTGACCTAGACTTTCAAATTTCAGAATTAGTAGCATTTCTGTGGTAGAATAAATGGTGGGAATGGATGAGATTATCCAATGGCTGCCAACTCTGAAGCTAATGTAGAGAAGAGAGATTCATGTCCATTTCTTGATGATTCCAGCTGTCTAGAGAAATTTTCACAACATATAATTTTCACAAATAAGAAGTCTCATTAAATGACTACTATAAATTTAAAACCTGTGTGGGCATCAAAAATTATTGCCTAATATGTGAGAGAAGAGATAATGTTGGTCCTAGAGTTCAGGGGCTCTTTACTAATGACACTTATGAGAAGCTATGTTAGAGTACATCAGTTAATCTCTCTAAACCTCCGAGTAGTAACAGTTATTAAAAACAACAGTAGTGATGTGCTCATAGGGGACCACTTGCCCCTTGCTTCCTAAGAGGTTGTAAGGATTCAAGAAATGGTGCCGTATTAATAGAGGGATTAGAGTTGCTTGCCTGGTACATGTAATCTAAAATTTTTGACTTGTTCCTGTAGTTTGCATCTTGTAGTTTATTAGAACAAAAAATGAGAAAACTGTGATAACAAAGATGTTGAAACCAATTTGTTGAGATACTGACAGAGCAAATGCAATGTTATAAAACTCAAACTCAGACATCAAAGTAATTTAAAAGTTCAGCAGTGTTGCATTATGTTTTTCAATTTCAATGCTGTCATTTTAGAGGAAAAATGAAAAATCTAGGTCATCAGATCTTCACATGGAAGATATCTTGTATGCTTTGTTAAGCTTAAAAGTTATCCTATAGGGTAACAGAACCCCCTAAAAGTGTTTGAAATATGCAAATTACATGCTCCGATTTTATTTATGAATATATAATTCTCAGAGAAATTTTGAGGAGCATAAAAAATTGGTGGTGGGGATAGATGCCCCCCTACTGCAGTTCTCATTTGAGAAGGAAGTACATAATGGATGTATTAATCTGGGATTTATGATGGACTGCAATTGCTTAGTGTCTCTGATTTGTTTATTTGTTTTTATTTTGAAATATAACAAACTGAAAAAAAAATGTTAGAAGAATGGTACATTGAATACTCATATATCTCTCACTGAATTTACCATCTGTTAACATCTTACTTTTCATTCCTTTTTGTCAAATCATATGAAAATAGGCTATGAATGTCGTAACATTTCACCCACAAATACTTCAGTTTGCATGTTTCAAGAATAAGCAACTGCTTCGGCATACCCTCAACACCCTTACAACACCTAAGAAAGTCAACATCACTTCCATAATATCAATACACAGCCCCTGCAAGTTCCAGTTGTCTAAAAAAAAAAAAGAAAAGACCTCTATGGCTAAATGTTTTGTGTATTTTTCTTTTTGTTTTTATATATAATACCCAATCAGGATTTGTATGTTCACATTGTTTCTCCTCAGTCTCTCTTCATCAAGCAACAGTGTTCATCATTTTTCATGTGTTGGAATTATTCAAAAAGTCCAGGTCCATTGTCCTGTGAAATATCTCATAGTCTAGATTTATCTGTCTCCTCATGAGTAAACTTAAGGCAAACATTTCAGGCAAGAACACCCTGTGTCTCCCACAGCATCACATATGTTCACATGATACACTGCTATGCAGTTAAGGTTAAAACCATCTCAAAAAAAGAATAAATGAGCAAATTAAACAGAAACAGTCTCAGAGGAATAGAGAAAAAACTGAGGATTGCTAGATGGGAGGGGGGTAGGGATTAGGAAGAAGGTGAGGGGTTTTGAAAGCACAATCGATAACCACAAGATTGCCACGGGGATACAAAAGACAGTTTGGGAAATATAATCAATAATGTTGTAGTGTTTCAGATGGGCACATGTCTTATTAGGGAGACCACTTCATAGACGGTGTAGACAGCGTAGATGCCTGCAGTGTCCACCTGAAGCTGAATCTGAGTAATACTGAATGTCAACCATAATTATATATATATATATATATATATATATATATATATATATATATATATATGTATATATGTGTGTGTGTGTATACATGTGTGTATGTATATATATGTGTACACATATATATGTATACACATATATGTATACATATATATGTATATGTATATATACATATGTGTACATATATGTATATATGTGTGTATATACATATATATAGTCACTGCATGTGGAGTACAGCATAGGGAATAGAGTCTGGAATTGTAGCTGCTATATACTATGTCAAAGGGCTAGTAGATTGGGAGAGGGGGGTTATCGCTTTGTGAGGGATGTTAATGTCTAACTATTACATTGTTTTTACACCTGAAACTAATCAAATAAAATAATCGTCAGAAAAAGAAAGAAAAACCCGTCAGATAACTCCACTGTAAAGATATTTTTCCATTTCGTAAAATTAAAATTGATATTGAGTTCTGCAACAACATTTCAGCCTATGGTTTAATGATCTTGCCTAAATCAAGTATTAGTACAGTGGTTCTACATGTATAGCTGATATTTTTCTGTAAAGGAGCTCCATTCTCTTCTGTTTTCTCTCTGTTTCTGTCTGTATATCTCTCTCATAGCTTTGTACACACGGTTTCTTTCTTTTTAAAAAAAAAATTCAAATGTGTTATATTTCATTATCATCATCGTTCTTTTTGATGTTCAGTTCTAATTTTTGTTAGTGGGATTTCCTTTATAACTGGCTTCTGTTTCTTTTTGTAATTTCCCCATTACACTTTGATCATCTCCTTATTTTCTGGCGTAACGCGGTGTTCCAGGCTCACCTTCTATTTTTGCTTCCCCAAACTGGACTCAGCCATTTCTCCAAGAAACTCCGGTTCTTAGTATTCGAAAATGCGAATTAGAAACAAAGATTTAACTTCTGGATGTTTATTGTTTTTGGTGTGTATTTCTTCTTGGCATTTTCAGGGGATTTATTTAGGAAAAATATATATATGTGTGTGTGCTCACACGTATGTATGCACATAAGTACACACAGCAGTGTTTTCGTACTGATAGTTCACAGTTCAAGTCCAACACCACAGGTCTCTTTCTCACCTTTCTCCATTTGATAGTCATAGTTTTCTTCTCCTACAGTGCATGCTCTTGCTCCCTAGAATATCCATGTTTACTCATTTTTTTCATATCACATGTGCCCCAATAGTTTCAGAATTGGACCACCAAGACTACTACCAGAAATCCTCTAAGTAAAGATTGCTTAAGATTATTTTCAATTATTTTTATTCTGATGCTATATATCACATAAGCTTTACAGTCAAAATACCGTGTTCAGAAGATACTTGAATTAATTTTTTTCCCTGTGTGAATATTTCATCAATTTTATATGGAAATAAAATGATCCGTTTCTGTCTCTATTTTCTAAGTTTTTTATGTTATATTTATTATATTTTTGAATAATTAATCCATTTCTAGTGTTCAAAAGTTAAAACTATATAAAATGATAACCTCGGTGAACTTTTTTCCCATCCTTATTCTTATCAAGAAATTGCCTTTCTCTCAAGCAAATGTAGTGAAAAAATAAATAAACAAATAAAAAATGTTTAAAAATCTTGACTGTCCCTAGAGGCTGAAATGCTTTTAAAAATTCTTCCACAAACCTAAGATGAGATCACAGTATGTGGGGTGATTTCAGATTAGGAAAAGAAGAGTCACTCAATGTTGCAAATTGAAGCTAAAGCCCAAAAAAGAAAGAAAATTACAATCGGTTTATTTTAGAGAATTTTGGAGAGTGTCTGCTAAGGTCAGAGCCATTAACAGGGTCTTTTCTGGTGTATCTGGACAGTCCTATTTAATTTTGTGTTAACAAGCTCCATGTTTAAAACTGGGCCACCCAGGTCTGAGAGAAATTACTAAACCTCAGTGAGTGATAGTTGACCAAGTCAACACAGAATATACAAGCTCTTCTACAATCTTTCCCCTTCCATTTCTGCTTTTCAACCTTTCCTGTTGTCTTCTTTGCTCTTTCCATTCCAGCCACCCCAACTAATGTACAGTTCCTTTACTTCTCATTTTTGTGTTTTAACCATCGCTTGGAATGCTTTTTAGCTGAGAAGCAACTACTTCTAAATATAAGTATTTATTTAGACATCAGATATTGTGTTTCCTTCCTGTCTCTCAATATCTGTTTACCCATTGTGTATTAAATGTCAGGTGTGTTCATATTATTTCACCAAAAATACATCTACTCTCAATTATTCTAATTTGGTTTTGGTTTGCTTACGTGTTTTAAACTTGTGGGCTCCTTGATAGCACGCCTCAGAACCCTAGCATAATGCCTAACAGATGGGGGTATCCAATAAATCTTTGTTAAAAGACCAACTTAGAACTACCCAAGAGGAATGATCACTTCTCCCTTTGCAGCCTGCATGGGGAGATAAAATACCCACACAAGCTACAATTTTTAAAAGTTCTTAGCTTCAACTGTCCTTTGATCATTTTGGCCTATTTTTCTCTAGCGCAATCCCCATGAGCCATGATCGGATAATTTTGGTACATTTTGTTTATTTGAGCTTCATGACAATACAATGAATGTGGGCAACCTTGGCTATTCGATTCAAAATGTATTGTTTTGTATTGTAAACATATTATTTTAAAGTAGGTGCACCTGGCACCAAAGTTCTGATGATTAAAAACAAAACGGAATAAACAATTCAGATCTTAGCAGTGACATTTGGGGAATGAAATTGGAATATATGTTGTGGTGATCGCAAGAGAAAAATTATTTCAGATGTGCCAGAATAAAAAGGAATTCTTGAGTCATCCACAGATGAATTAGTCATCAACTAAAAATATAGAATATGCAAGGGAAATTATTGCAGAAGATGGAAAAATAGAGCAATTGTGAAGTTAAAATATAGTGCAATCAAGAACTTTTAAGGCAAATATCAGTAAGGCAGCAAACAGTAAAAATTTGCATTTATAAGGATGAAAAACGATTATGGGCTAGAATCCATGCTGGAACATGTCAATAGAAATAGTTTATTTTCAGGATGCAAAGCTAATGTATCTTAGAAAATCTAATACAAATTTAAACTTTATATATTTTATGCCAACATGTAGCTGTAAATATATAACACCAAATTTTAATGTTAGTTAATAAATCATAACTTTTGATGTTGATTAATAAATAATGTTCAAATGATCAACCTGCATTTACTTAAACACTGTTATGGTGCAGGTGGGATAAGAAGACAGTAAATAAATATAGAATGTTTTGTACAGAGATACTTGAGAGTCAGAAAGGTTGGATTTGGTCCTACCATTTATTGAATGTTTGACTTTAGAAAATGTACGTGACTTCTCTAAGGCATAGTTTCCTCTTAAAAACAAAAAAAGAATAATAATAATTACCTCACAAGATTGTTGTATTAAATTATTGGATTAAATTTTTTAAAAAATGTGAAAAGCATTAGTACAGCTTGAAATATAATGCATGCCTAATAATGACCTTTTTCTTTCTTGTTGAAAATCAGGACCTTTTTCTTAAGTGAATTTTCTAATTAAGGGATGTTTTTAGCCCTTCAAAGAACAAACATATTTTTAAAAATTATTCGCTTTTTAAATAATAACCTATTTTTTTAAAAACTAAAACAGCATCTTGCACACTTTCCTGTCTTCCTAAAATGAGCAAAAAATGCAAAGGCAAACATCATCTTATCCATAACACTCATCATTTTGTTGTAATACAGCCATGCTCTCAAAAGTTTTTGAATTATTACAACCCTTTGCCCGTTGATCGTGTGTCATATAGTTTTGGTTGTTACTTTCCCTTTTTTCTGGCATGTCCATTGCTTTTGCTCATCAATATCAGTGTGTGATGCTAACAACCATCTCTGCTAATTTTCTCCTTCTCTTGCTTCATGTGCTAGACTGGATTTACTTTAAAATCTGTCTATGAAATAAGAGGACATATAGTGCCTGTGAGTGCCTCGCATGCTCTTTTGACAGAAATGTGCAGAGTCCAAGGATTTGTGACACAGAATTTGTTTGGAAAGATTTTTTTCCCCATCTAGTTACTGAAAGTATATTTTGTTTAATTTCGAGTTTGAGACATATGAATGTTGGATAAAAGGAACATTACTACAATTGCTTTCATTTGGTTCTTTTATTATACTACTACTGATAAATGGTGATATACAAATTCATACCAGAAAGAAGGCTATGCTGTCATGGTTTAGAAAATGAGAAATCTATCAATTAGATTTAAGAATCATTGTCAATGAGGAAAGGAGAGAAATGTTAAGAATAGCAAGCATAAATATTGCTTTATCAGATCCTCAAATTACTTTCATGTTTTCATTGTTCTACTCAGAGAATATTATTAATAATGTCATTTACTTTTGATTTCAAGCACCGTGAAAGCAAACCTGTATGATGGGCAGCGTGTTTGGTACAAGAAATCACGAGCACATTCCCATACAAGAAAGTCAAAGCCGTTTAGGTTCTCTGTGCTCAAATTAGCCTCAATTCTTACCTTCTTTCTTAGAGATCCCAGACCCAAGGAAACATTCTTTTCTTTAGATCACTTTGAGAACTTTTTTTTTTAACTGCTCTCACCAATGTCATTTATTATTCTCTTCTGTAATAAATTGTAAATTTATTTTGGTCCAAATTGGAACTACTCTTTAACAACCTTCCTACTTCTAACTTTTCCATCTCCCATTCCCTATACCTAAAATCCCAGAACAGTTCAGTATAGCGTTCGGGCTCACAGTGATTAATACTTAATAAATTGTGTCTGGGCTACATCCTATTCTCCCTGGTAGGTTTGCATTTTAATATTCCAATTGGTTCAAATAACTAATCGATGAAGTGAAGTGATTGGGCTCTTTAGGTGCCTTATGTTTTATTAATTATTTGTGAACAAATGGATTAATGATAGTAAATCATTTATAATGATTTAAAATGAGCAGAGTAAAAATATCACAGATAGAGATCTTTAATTCTGGCTTTGATATCCATAAAAGCCGAAAATCCATACATACATCTATTGTATAAAGTCTTTATTCTTGCCATGTGTCTTATCTCGTTACGCCAGCTTTCTTGGTTGTATGTCAAATACTGTTTTATTCACATTGTTTTTCATGTTTCACAACTTTCATTTCTTTCTTTGACATGGTAGTAAACAGAAGAAAATGTGAGAGACGATGAGAAAGAACTGGATGACTCAGACGTGTCTTACTGCTACTGACCTTAACAGTCAAGTCTCTATCTCCTTCAAGAAGTGATCTTATTATTATTTTTTAATAGATCACATTTTCTTTCTTTTTTTATTTTATTAGTCTTAGGTGTACAAAACAATGTAGTAGAAATTTACACCCCTCGCACAGTGATAACCCCCCTCCCCCAATCTACTACCCCTCTGACATCATATATAGCTGTTACAGTACCATTGACTCTATTCTCTATGTTGTACTCTATTCCCTATGCAAAAATTAATATAAAACCCAGTATTATATTATATTATATTATATTATATTAGGCTGGGTTTTATAGTAAAATAAGACTGGGTCTTATATTATTTTTTGCTCTAAAAGACACATTAGAGCTGATTGTCCGGTTAGATCTTATTTTGGGGGAAACACGGTATATATTTAATTATAGTTGACATTAAATATTATTCAGCTTCAGCTTCAGGTGTACAGTACAGTGGTCAGACATCTACACAGTCCATGAAGTGGTCTCCCCAATAAGACAAGTGCGCATCTGACATCGTATAAAATCTTTACAACATTATTGATTATATTCCCCAAACCATGTTTCATGTCCCTGGGGCTATATTGTGACTACTAATTTTTACTTTCTAATCCTTTTAGCTACTCTGTCATCCCCAACCCCCTCCCATCTGGCAACGCTCAGTTTTGTTTTTCTTTCTCTGTATCTCTGAGTCTATTTCTGTTTTGTTTGCTCATTTATTCTGTTCTTTAGATTGCACATATAAGTGAGATCATATGGTATTTGTCTTTTTCCATCTGCCTTATTTTACTTAGCATAATATTGTTTAGGTTCATCCATGCTGTTGCAAATGGTAATATTTCATTCTTCTTTATGGCCGACTAATACTCCATTGTATAAATATACCCCAGTTTCTTTATCTTATTCATTAAGTTTTGACGTATGCATAAAACAATGGCCTCCTGACTCCTCTATATATTGACTTCTTGCAAATTCCAGGCACTTGGTTAAATACATATATCATTTTTAATCTGTGTGATCACCCTGCAAGGAAGGCGTTATTCAGATGAGGAACTTCAATCTTAAAGAATTGAAACAACTACGAGGTATGAGATTTGAACATAGTCTTTCTGACACTGTTTCCACACCTGCCTCTAGTCTTGATACTTGTATCCATTAATACTCAGCAGGTCCTCTTGAATGTCAATAATCAGAAAAAGGAAATGTGGGATTTACTTTGTAGAAGATGTACCAAAACATTGAACTAGATGTAATCTTATGTCATGTAAAGTGTGCCAAAAGGATTAGTTGGGGTTTATTTAGTTTTATTTTTAATTATCCCTGCACCAAATATATGCTATACTAATCGGCCAACCCTCTCTTTCCAAAAATCATAGAGTATTTCATACACACAAAAAAAAACTTTTTAGACAGACTATAATTAACAGGAAAAACACATAAAAACATAAAATGCATAGTTTATATATAAAGGTTATTCATCCTGTAACGTTTCTATTTCTTTTTCTATTTTGCGGGTGTCGTTGACAAGATTATCTCCCTTTCCATTAATCCGGTGAAGGAGTGAGGCTTGAAATGAGATCCATCTGCCCTTTGCTAGTGAGGGTTACGTGCCTATCACGCCTTGGTAATGGGAGAACTTAACACCCAAACCGTGACTACCGCTTGCAGGAAACCTCTTTTATTTATTTGGAAGCATGTTTGCTCATAATAACTAGAGGGTCACTTTGGAACTAGACAAGTATGATTGGTAATTCCTGCTCTATGGCTTTTGAACCATATAACTTTCTCAGCCTTGTTTCCTTATTTGCAAAATGGGAAGGCATTGCAAGTATTGGATGGGTGATAATGTAAAAAATGTATATTATTTCCTGCCTTATTTATACTGTCTTCTCTCTTCACTATTCTATTCACCCTTGTCATCTTATCTACTTATTTTATTTTTGGCATCTTCTAACCTGAAAATTTACAGCCAACACTGTTCCTTTGGAAGAGAACATGGGGTTATGGAAAAATAAAATCAGAGTCTGAATCTCAGCTCTGACATTTCCTAGGTTGGGACCTAGGTGAAGTCACCTAAGTCACCTTTCTATGCTTCAATTTTCTCTTCTGTCATATGGTGATATTAATAGCTACTTGCAGATTTCTAGTGTTGATGTGAAAATTAAATGAAGTTGTTTATTACAACAGACGCTAACACAGTGCTGCGCACGTAGTAAGCCTGCAAAAGGGAATTGACAAATGTTCATTTGCCTCTTCCCTTTCTTTCACTAGAGTTTTAAATCATAGAATTTGGAGACTCGTCTTGCTTATTGGTGACCTATTTCTATAGCCCAATGTTTTCCAAACTTAACTTTCAACTCCTTTTAAAGGAAAAACAGTTTGCTGGAATCTTACTACTGATTTAAACAGTATATTTATTGTAGTAATATTTAAAATATAAAACCATTATATAATGAATTAAATACTAATATTTATAATTATTCAATTATAAGTACAGCAGATTTCCAAATAAAATTTAAATGAAATTAACATTCAATAAAATTCAAATAAAATCATTAATTTAATATGATTGATGGTGTTATTTTTCTGAAATTAAATTATGCTGTACAAAATGAGTACACTACTGAATAGGATTTTGCATTTAGCAGGATTCTTCCTCATTGTGCTATATGATAATTCGAATCTCCTGCCACTTTCTTTACTTCAATTATTCAGTCTTTAATTACTGCATTGAGTCCTGGTCTGATTTAACCTTCACTTGGTGCAGATGCATTATCTACATACTGTATGCCACTTATTTTTTCTCAAAAGACACATGTAAATACATGTGGCTTTGGGCACTGAAATTTGCAGCAATTTTGGGCTGTTAAATTCCCATCCAGAAGGTAAGAGCTATTACCTTTTTTGGGCTATCTTTGAGATTTATTAAAGTTTGGCAAATTTTTAGACTTCATTATGAACCCTATTATCAAACAGATCACTGTTTGAAAATCCTTCCTTATTCAAAAACCAATGCAAGAATAAAAATTAAAGCCTCTAGTAATTGTTTTGGTGACATTATTAAGATAGGAAAAACTAGAGAAGAAGCAAGTTGCAGGTAGTGTAAAATGATTTCTGTTAATTTATTTTCTTTTGGTTTAGTTTTTCATTCATACTAAAATAAGCATGACTTTTATGATGTTAAGACCCTTTAAAAAAAAAAAGAAAAAGGAAATTATCCGTAAGATAAAAACCAGTCTTATTACCCTAGCTCTTTCCTTTTTTGCTGGTATCTCAGAGTACATTTTTAATAGGTCCAGTTCTGCTTTGCTTTTATATTCCCTTTAATGCCTAACATATGTAATAGATGTTCGAAGACATTTACTGAAGGAAGGAGTAATTTTAATCTTTCAAGAATATTTGAAAAGATATTTTACTCTTTTCTTTCTGGAACAGTATAGGCAGCCTATGTGTAAGAAAATGAATGAATCAAATAATACTTTTAAACATGTATGATTTCTAGGTTTTCATGATTTGGATCTAAGGCAAGAGTAAGTAATGGACAGAATTACAAAAAATGTCAGATTTGACCTAGGCAATTATGCTGTGTTAGATTGATTTAAGACAGACTAAATAGATGCAACAAGTGAGACTGAATGGAATATCTGACATAGAATGATAGATGAGAACATTAATGAAAGTATTTAAATTTTTTAAAGTGAGGGAAAATGTCCAAAGAGCAGCATGTTCATGGATTTTGAGAGATGAGAAAGGATCAGCAGTTGACAAGACTATTAATGTGTAGTTTGTCTCTAATACATTCATTTGAAGTTTAGCAATGAACAGTGAGACTGGAGAATCACAGCTAAAACAGCAAAGATGTTTCACAACTAGAAGAACTTCATGTACTTTCACCTCCAAATTCATTGCTATTATTATTATTATTATTATTATTATTATTATTTTATTATTGAGCCCCATATTTAGTTAAATGTTAGTTAAGAGAAAGGATGATGCATTTTTTTTCCACTGACAAATCAAAAAGAATTGCTCAAGACATTTGAACTTCAAAGCTTAGGTATTTTCTGAAAACCTCCCAATTTTTCTAGTTTATTAAAAGATAGGAAGTAATATAAAGTTTAAATGCTAATTACTTATGGGTGACCTTTCTGAATTGCCCATTTGGAAGGCTTGTCTCTGAAACAGCTTAAAAGAATCTCAAAGAATATGTTTTTCCAAATAAAATTGATTTGTAAAAAGGTCACTTACATGATTTAGAGACATGTGGGTCAAGGCAAGTGGATAAGTAATTGCAAATTAAATGTTAACAGTTTGATAGTCTTTAATGAAAGCCTACCCGGCATTTTGGCAACATCAGGTTTTAAAGACTTTTTATCTAATGAATCAATAGTGCACTGAAACTTCCATATAACACTGTTTTGACTAGAGTGGGTTTCGATGTGAAGTAAGCCATTGTGATTTAAAAATGTCAGTCACCTCAAAATATCTAGCAAGTACCAGCTATTTATAAAAGAAAAAATGATTTTTAAATTACTATAATATCGTGACCTAAATATAACAACATTTAACATGTGGTTACATATGTATTTATCTCTCTATAATCATATATATACATATATATGTATAGATATAGATATAGATATAAATCCTGCTTATTTATATATTGATATTACATTTTCATTACTAATAGACAAGAACAATAATAATAATAGCTAAGCAGGATCAAGTGCTCGCTATATGCAAGGAACTATGATAAGCATCACTTAAATATATTATGAACATCTTCATGTCACTAACTAAATATATGTGTCTATATTGTTATTTTTAATGTCTGATAGTCTATAAGTATGGTATAGTATGACTATATAAGTGTTAGGCATTTATGTTATTTTCAAATATTATATGATATATATGCGTGTATCTACATAGATACACACACATATATATAAACATTAGATGATTTTTTTCATAGTTAAATCTTTCCTGCATCTTAAATCACTGCTGTGAGAAAAATTGTTAAAAACATAATTCCTGAACCAAAATATTTACATATCTCATTGAAACATTATTTTGCCATTGTATCAGAAATGTAGGAAAAACAGTGAGGATTTTGACACAGATTGATGAATAATTGCCCAGCAATTTCATGCCAGTTTATCCTCCCATTAATAGTTCATGACACTTCTTTTCCTACATCCTTGCTGACAATGGTATTATGTTTCAATCTTTGATGAGGCTGGTTAGCCTCGAAGCTGATCCAGGTGGATTTATTTGTGAAGGACCTGACTTATTAGTCTCTCTCCTGATAGGTGGGTTTTTATATTAGGACATCTTAAGAGAGGGACCAAATAGTGTGCCCTCACAGTGTACCTAAAATAATAGTAATTGCTGTAGTTCAAATGTGAACCATAAAAAAGGCTCAAAAATATTTCGACATACTTTCCACATATACGCAAGTAACAAATGAGAATATAAAAAGTTATAAGGGCATCTGTTCTCCAAATGTTATATGACATCATACCCAATATAATTCTCAGGTTATAATACAGAGCTAGTTCAGGGGAGGAAAACAATAACAATTGCATTTGATCTCTTCTAGAGCACAGACCAGGGCTAAGAATTTACGTGTTTTTGCCTTTGCTCGTGGTATTTTCTCAACTGGTTTTGCAGTCTGCTTTAGGTTCCTTCTACACCTGTTTACATTCTATTAGTCATTGGGACCTATATCAAATGCCAATGTCTGCTTTGGAGGTTTCTTGATCTTCCTAATTAAAATAGATTTTTTTATTCCCTTTTGGTTTCCCAATTTATTGTTTCTCTCTCTCTGTTTGAGTTTTAATTTTGTATGGTTCATTGTTAATAAGGTCATTTCTCCTATTTTGATGCATATTCTTGGAGATGGGCTATGTCCTATTCACCTATACAGTATAACCAGCACTCAGAATCACAATGGCTGGCAAAATACATACTGAAAAATACTTGTTGAAGGAATAAGATATAGTGTTTATTTACAATGCTGATTCTTAGAGCCTATAATATTCTAAAGTCTGAATAATTATTTAATAAAATAATTATTTTCAGGAAAAGTTTTTACTTTTCAAAAGTGCTCACATATCTGTAGCAGATATAAGAGCATTATCCCACATTCTGTCATTAGAATAATGTCCCCTGTTTGCATATACTTAACTTCAATTTCTGCAGCTAGAAATATGGAAATCAGAAACCATATTCCCTTACTTCCTTTTTTCTTTTTTCTTTTCTTTTCTTTTTTTTTTTTTTTTTTTTAAGAAAAACCTACCACCATTTCACTTCATCTATAATTGAAATGGTTCTTACATCTACTTCCGTTTGTTCTCTACCTTAAAGGAGTTAGGAATATGATATGAAATTATATTTGAGGGCAAAATAATACATGTTGTGTTTCTTTTTCTTTGAGTAATGTGCCAGATTATTATTTAAATCTACCATTTCTCTTTGAGGAAAAACAGCCAATCTTTTTTTGGCATGCATTATTTTCTTTGGGATTAAGAAACATAGACAACAGTTAAGTTTGGAGAGATGACAGTTTCTTCTCTATGTCCAACAACTTTATTCAGCTGTTTATATTTTAATTTGTCTTAGAAATATCATTCTGTCCCAATAACATTTTTTAAAGAAAACCTTGGGTGATAAAACAAGCTAAGAATCTTGGTGTTTTTAAACATAACAGAAGTGGATGAGAATAATGCATGTTATCTCTTATAGTGATTCAGTCCAGAAGAACTGGAGGAATTTGTTCTTATTTTTTATTCTTTTTTAGGGTTTCTCTTGATCAGAATATTTATATTAGAAAACATTTATAGCACCATGAAATGATTAATACAATTTAATTTGTTATCATCTTTAATCTATTTTTTTAAAAGAATTTGTAAGGTCTCATTGATAAATACAGGGTGGCTCTACCAGGTCACAAAATACTTACTGATAAAGAGAAGATGCTGAAGTCACAAAAAGGAACTTTAATAAACCCAAATCCTGTTGCCAGCTTTTCATTAGTTTTAAGTAGACCACTAGCCCAAACAAAAACTTTTCATGATAAATTACAATGACTTCAGAATTTTGTTCTTGCTTTGGATATACATAGGACAGTTTGAGTCTGAATAAATGAATTTCCTAATTAAATTTGTATAATACCTGCATTTAGTTCATGTTTAATAAAGTTAAAGATGAGTGGTAAAGGAAATTGTGCATGGTTCCTTGTTTTCTTTAAATCTTGCTTTACAAAGAATCTTTTTCATTAGTTGTTTTATTAATGTGTAATTAACTAGTTACAATATCATTTTAACAGGATTATTTAGTATAAGAGCTTACTTAGGTCTTAGATAAAACTGAAGTTAGAAATGTTTATTTATTTGGTCACTTTTTTGGCTCAAGAAAGAGCTAGGATATAAACAAGTTTGTCTGACACCGGGATCTGATATTCAGCAGCCAATGTTCCTAGAAATAAATTCTTGAATATATATAACATAGGTACACACCTCTAGATAATTAAGGGAAATATTTTTTTTCCATCCACAACTCGTAATATCATTTTACTGCAATCTAAGCATCTACAAAGGAACATGCTAGCAAATGGTCTGAATTTTAAAATTATGCTGAAGCATGCTAAACAGAATCATTAAAACAAAATATAAGTCCACATTTGGGATATCTAGTTAAATGTTTACACTTTAGATGTATGGAGCTGTACACAGCAGACAACTGTTTTGTCAGAGCCTGAATGTTTTGTCAGAGCCCACACTTAGTTGTCATTTTTTCCGCTGTCGGCTGATTCAGGAAACATGTAGTGACCAAAAACTAGAATGAATTGAGAGATGCTTATAAATGCTTTGGATTTTATTGTGTGTGTTATGTGCTTTGGAGTCAGCTCTGAGTTCTGGTGACCCTGTGAATGAGTGATGTCCACAATGCCCTGTCCTCAGCAGCCCTGCTCAGCTCCTGTAGACTCATGCTGACAGCTTCTTTTATGGAATCAATCCATGTCATATTTGTTCTTCCTCTTTTCCTGCTGCCTTCTATTTTTCCAGTATTATTGTCTTTTCAAAGAACCCTGCATCTCATGATGTGCCCGAAGTAGGACAGCTTCAGTTTTATCATTGCTGCCTCCAGTGACATTTCAGGCTTCATTTGCTGTAGGACCTACCTGTTCATGTTTCTGGCAGTTCTGGGTATCCATAGAGCTCTTCTCCAACACCATATTTCAAATGAATCATTTTCCCCCCATCAGCCTTCTTTACTATCTAGCATGAATCACAGTAAAATAACCACTCTTTAGAAACACATAATGTGAAATATAACATCAATCCATACGTGAAGCTTGGTACAGTTATGGATTCATAGCCTCCTCACAAGTACTCTTTTCTTGTGTGTTGCAGTTCATTGTAGCTGACAGTGTGGAATCACTGGTATAGCCTGTTATTCTCGTTTCAGACATGAAGTTACTGTGTCCCAGAAGGGAAGTGATTCGTTTACCATTATATAACTTGTGAGCACCCTACTGTAGTTAGAATTCATGTGAGGCAAAAAGTTAGAATTCAGAATTACTAAGTTTTTGCCTCACATGCTTTTCCCCACAGTAAAATGTCTCATCACATTTGCTCATGGCCCCTTTGAGAATCTGGTGAACTCTTAGCCCAGGAAAATGAACGTGTGCCCATCCACATGAAATGTTTCACATGCTCCTAAGAGAGTTCACAAACCTGTTACAGGCTATTCACAAGCCCCAGGTAATAACACTCATCAAAATGATGATTATTTTTATGTTAAAAACTGAGTAGTCTGGGACGGAGTCAGAGTGGGTTTCCAGAAGCTGGTTCTGAAATCGCAATGATTGGGGGAAGTTTTTAGACCATATATATCTATATTTTTAATTTTTTCCCTTGATATTAGCGGGACACACTTAATACAGTGCACATTTATTAGAAGGCTTCATTTGACCGATAAATAATGTCTTTGGAAAATATTTTTAAGAAATCTAAATCTCTTATTTCACGCAAATTAATTGAACACATGCACTCAAAAAAAAACAAGAGAAAAATAGTGAAAATCCTTCTTGCCTTTATTGGTGGCTTAACTTTGTGGTGTTTTCAAAAGTAATGCCAGCCTTTAGCTAGAAGTTAATAATGTGGCTCATAAATATGGAGGAGCATGATCTTCCTCCAGAGACAGTGCCTACCAATTTGTGTGGATTCCAGTTGCCAAGAGACAAAGTTTGGCCCATTTAAATTAAGTTCAGTGGTCTGACAAATGCCAAATTTATGATAAAATGCTAAGTCTTTTGTGGTAGAATATTTTCTACTTAAAATGTGTAAGGCTTTTAAAATGTAATCTGCTTTCTAAATAATAACAAATACATGCAGCTTTCACATCGAGCTTCTTTTTGTTTTCTTTTTTTTTTGGGGGGGGGGGTTAGCATTCACATAGCAAATTCTAAGTAAGGATGCCTTCTCCCAGATAGTCCAAACAATCTAACACTGAGGTCTTACTTCTGGAATATATCTTTCGGCCAAAAATTCTGACGACTTTAATTTTCAATTCTGGGGTATTTGACTGTGTGCAAATAACACTAGTAGAACTGGGTCAGGGCCAACAGGAGGACGGAGCTTCCTGGACAATTATACTGACTTCCTGCCTTTTAGTACATCTTCAGTCCTGGTGCACTCAGCTAAGTTCTTCCAAAGCACTCAGAGATAAAGAGGGCTTTCTTTATTCAAGACACCATGAGGCTGAGAATGAATTAGTATGGTATGCCTTAAAGTTTCAGCCTTCTGAAAAGAAAGGCTACGAGGAATGCATTATAGCATTGTAGTGTACGTGGTTTAAATATGTAAATAGTTGAATCATGAATATTTAACTGTTAATTAAATATTAAATAGTTGAAATATAATTGCTGAACATTTACTTTATTTAAAATAGAAAGGCTACATTCATTTATTCATCGCACAACATTTTGCTGAGCTGACGACCAGGAGTAAAGAGCCATTGTAGGCATGGCTTCAACGACGAACAGAGCGCAGACCTGCCCTCGTGGGACTTGTGTTTTGGGGGGTTCTAGGTTGAGGTCCCTTAAGGAGTGGATTGCTCTATGATTTGTGTGAAAACCCACCGTCTTATGTTACTTTAGAAAAGTTACAGGGCAGCTTGAAGAACTGCTTTGAAGGATAACTGTTGATGTTTCCTATCTTCTTCGTCCCTCTCCTCCTGCTCCTTGTCCATTTTTTTTTTCCATTGTAGCCATACTTAGAGCTCTAAATATTACAATTATCAATGTTCTATCTTCTGGAAAATGTGGACATTCTTTATTTTGTAAATGTTGATTTTTAAAAAGCCATAAATCTTATTGAGGAAACCTTGATTATCTGAGTATGTTCTTACCCTTACCTGAACCAAGACCAATTAAAGATGGTAACCACCTCCTATTTCACTTTAGACAGTTTTCAATAAAAAAGTCAATATAAACTTTTTTTTAGTTGCTTTTTATTTTGAATTTTGTCATGGCCCTCAGGCAGCTTGCTATAATTTCATTTTTTTTTTTTTAACTTTGGGAAAAGAAAAGGTAGTAAGTATTGCTAAGAGAAAGGAAATTATTTTCCTTGTCCTTTTGAGATGAGTGTTATTGACCTTTTAAAATTCACTATTCGGTTTTTCACACCTTGTTCAAAGTAAACAAGTGAAATACAGGTAGGGTATGAATGCTACCTTGGGATTCAGCGGAATAGGGCAAGAGGGCAGTAAGATGTTTGCCGAGGCCCAAATTAGCCTTAGCACCCCACTGCCACGACTTTGGTCTCAGCTGCCATGACCTTTCACCGGGATTATTCTAACTGTTCTCCCTGCTTCTGCCTCCGGCTTCTGGCAGTCTATTTTCAATACAGCGCCAGACTGTATTGAAATTTATGACAATTTTTCTAAATTGTCAGCCATGTCATTTAGCTGCTAAAAGTCCTCTGGTTTATTATCTGTCACTCCTCATAAGAATATAAGCTCCATTAGGAGGGCAAATTTTATGTGCTTCGTCACTACTTTATCTCCAACACTTGGAAGCATACTTGACATACAGAGCTGATAAAATAAGAAGAGACATAGTATTATGAACCCTGTGAAATATGGAACTGTGGAAGAGGGGCCAACGAGTGGGAACTCTAGTCAGGGATCGATGAAGCTTCTGTCAGATGTGCAGCTCTGCGATGAGAATGGAGGAGAACGAAATATCCAGAACTCTCTCTTCTATACTCCCTTTCCCAATTGCTTCCCATTAACCAAACGAAACTAGAAGCCAGGCAAGAAGGGTTTCCAGTTGTTTCCCTCTCGAAGGTTCACTTTCTTGGGAACAGAACAGGGCAGAGAAGTATAGGACTAGATCTGGAGGGGATAGAGACAGGGAGACACAGGGGAGAATCACCATAGGACATAATTATACCTCTGATTACCTCACTCTCACACCACATCTACGTCATTATGCTTCATTCTGGGCACCACCTCATACCAGGGTCATTGACAGACAAATGGACACAAGCTATTTAAATGCAAGTCATCGTGAATATAGGAACTGGGATTATAAAGTGTGAGGATACATGATTTCAGAGAACATAGAGAACTGACTATGTAATTTGCAAGACCAACTGCAAAATAATGATGTGGGACCATTGCTCAAAAGTTATTAAGACTATCAGCACAGTGACAGTGGAAGATTAAACCAAAGTTGTTGTCACTCTAAGTCACACTCCCAGGTTGTATGCCCATGTAGGCATCCCAGGGAACATGTCAGCATCCATCAAACATTTAATGGCATATGGATGATGGGATCAATGGGTAAAGCTTTGTGTCTGAAGAGAGTAAAACCTACATCCAAGGAATGGCATTTTATCAGTGTTCTTTGCTTTTTTTTTTTTTTAAACAAGTTGATCTGTTTGATAACAGAATATCTTTCCCATAACTGGAATTGTCTGTGCTGAATTTAGCTACAATCTGTCAGAGATGCTATGGAAAGGATTTCATGTTAAACAAATTGTTGGACAAAATGAATAATATGGATGTTTCCAAATCTAAGGATAATAAATGTACCATATTCTTTGACAAAAATATCATCAGGAACTGATATATTATCCTTAATTTATGGACAGATTAACCAGATTATATTTATTTATATTTATATACATCTATGTATCTACATATATATATATATGCACACGCATATATATGTATATATATGCGTATATATATCTCTATCTCTATACAAGATCAGACAATTAAATTCGTGAATTTGTTGCAAAGATGTTGTAAACTTTTTTGATATCAGAGAGATTATTCATTATGAATTTGTACCAAGTGACAGACAGTTAACCAAGTTTACTATTTGGAAGTGCTGAAAGCTGCATGAAAAAGTTAGACGACCTGAACTTTTCGCCAACAATTCATGGCTCTTGCATCACGACAATGCACCAGCTCACATGGCACTGTCTGTGAGGGAGTGTTTAACCAGTAAACAAGTAACTGTATTGGAACACCCTCCCTACTCACCTGACCTGGCCCCCAATGACTTCTTTTTTTACCTGAAGATAAAGGAAATATTGAAAGGAAGACATTTTGATGACATTCAGGACATCAAGAGTAACATGACTATAGCTTTGATAGCCATTACAGAAAAAGAGTTCCAAAATTGCTTTGAAGGGTGAACTAGGTGCTAACGTTGGTGCATAGCTTTCCAAGGGGAGTACTTCGAGGGTGACCATAGTGATATTCAGCAATGAGGTATATAGCACTTTTCCCAGGATGAGTTTGCAAACTTAGTTGTCAGATCTCGTATCTGTATCTATAGTGTTTTTCTAATGGGGAGGCCTTGTATGTCTTTTTCTTACATAGTCATGATGCCCAAATTTTAGACATTTACTTTCACATTATTATTATTAATATATATTATTAAAGTATATTTACATAATACTGGGCAAAAATGTGACAATGTACAGAAATGTAAGACAAAAACTTAGAGGGCAAATCCAGCCTTTGACTGTAGAATTAATTTAGGGACCCAAGACCAGAATCAGAGCATCTTGATTTCCAGCCTACAGTTATTTCCATGAAGGAGGAGGGAGTAAAGAAGTTTGTTAAGATAAGTCAAACCCTTTATGAAAATAATAAACATGGACTTGTTTGATGACAGTAAATTGTCAATATAGCAGTATCATCATTTTATTTATACAGAAGTAAATTTACAGTTCAATATGCGTTGATGCAAAAACAAACAAACGAAACCATAATATTCAAAACGATTGAAGAATACAGTTATGACTTGTACTTCACAATCTCAACTTTTGGGCACTCTACTACTTTTCATTTTGGTCCTTTTAGAAAGTTATATAAACAAATGCTTTTCTGAACCTCACCAACACTTACAGTATTATATCCCCAACTGGTAGATGCTGTCATTTTATCTGGTTAATATTTAAAAAATAAAGGAAGTTCATACTTAGATAACAAAGAATGTGTTGTTGCTAAATAATTAATACTTATAGGTTTCCCACCACTATCTCCATTAAAAGAACTTCTTTCTTCTCCTCCAAAAAAAGTGTGCACAGACCCCAAAAGCATGAGACAAATAAAGGTAAAACCACTGTTTGTAAGGTGAGGATAAGGAGCCCAAAGCCCCCCAATTTACTAACCCCTCACATCAGATTTTAACCTCTGAGATGACACAATGTGTAAACCAACAATCTAGTTCAACCTCCGCAATTTACAAATAAGGAAGCAGTCCAGATAGATTTGGTGGCTCATGCAACATCACACAGCTTATTAGAAGTAGAGCCAGGATAAAATCCAATACTCTGACCCTCAATACTTTTTAAAGTACATAGGCTACCTGGACTAACTAAAGTCATGTAAGTACACGAATGAACTGCTCACTCTGCCAATCATATGGATAGAAAAGTTTAGAGAATTCCAACAGTGAGGGAAAACTTGACCTTTGAGTCCAAAAAATCTACGTGCTTTCTAATTTGTTTGTTTGAATTTCTCCTGGCTTATTTCATTATTACATTTTTCAGTAGGAAATGAACAGGAAACGCAAGATAGATAAATAGAGATAAAGATACAGACAGCCACACAAGTTCTGTGGTTACAGTGCTATAAAGGCGAAGCGCTTGTCAAAAATAAATCTTTTTTTCTCAAGACTCCTCAGAGAGTTCAGCCAGTTTTTCCTGTACCTAAAGCTGAGCTGTGCACCCAATAGGGATCAGTCTTGTTTTATTGTTATTAGACTCTATATGGTGGATATTAATCTCTTCCGTCTTTTTGAGAGCAGGTGAGTTATGTGGAAAAATCCAGAAGTGGCTAGGAAAAAAAAAATGTTCCTATTTATAAAGAAACCATTTTCTTCCAAATATGGCATGAGGTGTTTACTTGTTCTTTTAGGGTATATGCTCATTGTAGTACAAGATTTAGTCTTTAAGAGCCAGGAGGGCTTTGAATTTCTCTTTCCCTCCTTCTTCCCTAGCTATCCAAAAGGACAGACACCAGGTATGCCAAAATATTTCTAGATTTCAGGTTGTATATAATTTTAGGCTTTTATTTGAAACTGAAATAAAATAAGTTTTGCATTTTATTTTTAAAATGTTGAGCCCATTTATATGGCTATATATTTATGTACATAGATATTTCAGTTACTGGGTTCTTGCTTGAAATAGGTCTTAAACACTTCTGCTGGTTTGTCACGTTTTTGCTTATAATTGCCACTGATTCAAATGGCATAGGTGGTAATGTTTGTCTCACTGTTTCACAGTTTTAGATGTATGTATGAGAAGTTGTTTCAAGCTTTTGTTTAATTTATCTCCTCCTCACAATGTCAGTTAAGGAAAAATCAATCTCAACTACACCCACCAGAATGTAAAATGGTGCAGTTGTCACAGAAAACAGTTTGGTGGTACCTCAAAAAGTTAAATGTAAAATTACCTACCATTTGCCCCCAAAATTCCACTTCTAGCTATATAGCCCAAAGTATTGAAAACAAGGACGGATAAAGATACTTGTACACCAGTGTTTGTAAAAGCTAATGTTGTAAACAACTCAAATGTCGATCAACAAATGAATAAACAAAATGTGGTGTATCCAATACAATGGAATATTATTTAGCCATAAAAAATGAAGTTCTGATACACACTACAACATGATTGGATCTTGAAAACATTATGCTAAGAGAAATAAGCTGGGCACAAAATGTCTGATGTATGATTCTGCTTATCTGAAATATCTAGAGTAGGTATTTTGAGAGAGACAGGAAATAGATTCGTGGTTTCCAGGGACTGAGGAATGAGGCAATGGGAAGTTATTGCTTAATGGGTAAAGAGTTTTTGTTTGGAGTAAAACGTTTTTAGAGATAGTGATGATGGCTGTACAATATTGTGAGTGTGATTAAAAATACGTAACATGGTAAGTTTTGTTATATTTTACAGCAATTAAAAAAGAAAGAAAGAAAGAAAGAAGTTTAGCTGCCATCTCTAGAGGAAAAAGAAAGACAAAGAGCAAGGGAAAACCTGATTTGACCTCAAAATAACTGTTACTGAATACCTGAGGCTGCTCACTCCAGGGCTTCGGGCACCTGATATCATCAGGTGTGAATGTATTTATTATTATTTACTCCTTATGTATGTGAGGCACTGCTGTGTGAACTGTGGGTACAGAGGTGAGTAAGATAGACTCACCGTTGCCTTCTTGGAGCTAATGTACCACTGGGGAAGGCTGGGAGACATCAAACAAACAGGCAAACAAGAGAAAGACATAAGCTGTAAATCTGCCATGGAGGAAAGCAGCAAGGGACTGAGACAGAGCCTGTGTGTGTACGCATGCACACGCTGGTGTGGATGGGGGTGGAGGAGGACCCTCTTTCTGAAGAAACATGATTCACAGTGAAGAGAAAAATCAGAGTATGTACAAAATCAGAGGAAATAACATGGTAGTGGCAGGTAAAAAAAAAGAATGATATGAACTGGCATTGGGACCCATTTTATCTCAGACACAGCCACATTGAGGGGGGAAGTAGAAGAGCGAGAACAAGAAGTAGAAGAGCGAGAACAAGAAGTCAACTTCGCTGATATGTTAAGTGTAAATGTAAGATGAGTTTAAAATTGCTATTAAATAGTATTTGGCCAGAGGAACCCAGGATTGCTAGAACCATGTCTTATAAAGTATCTATTTTCCTTGAGGCTTTCCAAGGCAATTATATGCTCAACGAACAATGACAAATGAGAAATCAAATTCCCACTTTAATTTTAGTTGGGCTGCTGCCTGTGCCTACCAATGAAACTTTCTGGAAAAACTGGATTGGAGTATATGAATTGGATTCAATATTCCTAAACAATGCTCACTACTTTAAACTCCAAATCTTATCCAAAGCTGGCTGCCAAATTCCAAGTGATCAAAGTTCCTGAGCGCCAAAGAAAGGCAACCAAGAAAGCAAGGTTGATGGGCTTCCTTGGGGAGTGGAGAGAAGAGGGAGCCGCATGCATTTGGGTGACCTCAGTCCGTCACACAACCCATTCAGAGGGCACCATGAAATGTGCCCAATCAGTTTACAATCTACTTTTTGCTGGCATGTTAGGTTAATCTAAGATATGAAAAGGATTTTCACAGGCATATAAGAAGGGAGTAATCATGCATACCAGTCAGAGGGAGAAAATGACCAAAGGTTTGGGGATTGTGCTTTAATATATCTAGAAAAATAAATACAGTAATAAAAGAAGGTATAATAAAATAAGCTGAAAATGGGATTTAAGGCCATGCTACTTTTGGAACATTAGCCTCTGATTTTTATGCTTTGGGCAATATTTTCAAGCTCACAGTAAAATAGTTACCTGATCTGGGCTGGGGGCTCCATGTGAAAGATGGATTGCAGAGGAAAGAGACTCCCACACAAATGCTAGTGAGGATGCAATCACTACTGACCAGACCTGAGATGATAATTTTTATTCCTACTACTAGAAAAGTGTCTAATCTGTTTTCTCTTTTATCATGTAAGGATAAATGATGAATCCAGGCTATTACTTTCACAAACCTACCATGCAATCCTAGGTTAATCAGGAGTAACACCCCCTATCCAGGCTACGAGATGACAAGGAGCAGCAGGGTTACTCTACTCTGAAGAGCACTGCAAGACAGACAACGCCTATGTGGTATTCTAGTCACAATTATTTTTACTGCACGTCATGTGCTCAAATATTAAAAATACAATACTTGTAGAAAAATGATAAAATATGGAAATGGATAAATACGAAACATTGCCCCAAGTTGTATCTCATTTTGACAACCACAGTTAGTGTCTTAGTACATATGCTCTTTATATGTTTTTGTGGCATTGTGTTATGGCACACTTTTACAGTATTGTCTTATTTTGCTTTCAATCCCCTCAGATAATATTGTTTCTAGTCATGGTGTCAGTGCTATGAATCACATACAACAGAGAGAGCACATGAGATGTTTTTAAAGCTAGTATTTATGAGCACCACCACGGCCACCTTTTCTGCTGTGAGATTCTGTAACTATATATGTGCTTACAATTTTACTTAAATCTGTAATAATTTATGAGAAACATTTCTTACTTATTACTCTTCAAATTAAGACACTGACACATAGAAAAGTTAGGTGAGTTGCCCCGATTGCACAGGCAGTAATGGCCAGATTGCTGGGTTTCATCCATAGCTGCTAGATTCCAAAGCTCTAGGCCTTCACAATGAAGTTCTTTTGCTCTTCTCCCTTGTAAATGGTAAAATCTTATACAAATGCTCCATGTCATTCTAATAATTGCAAATGTATGGACGAGTAAAAACAGCTGCAGAGAGGTTGTGACATTTTAAAGTCACAGAAATTGTTAGTGATAAGGTATAGCCCTAGCAGTCAGGCCGAGAGTTGTGGCCCAGCACTCTGCCATCGTCAAGTCTACTCTGTCGTGATAAAATAGCCGTGCATCTATCTGTCTCTACCATTCTCCCTTTCCTGGTGTTCTCCCTCTAGGTGTCATCCCCAGTCTCTTTAGTGCCATGCGTGGCACTAATAACAGTTCTGGACAGAGCCAGAGTGGGAACACAGGCAGCCAGAGCAGATTTTCCTGTGGGATTTTCTGGAAGGCTGGAAAGTCACCAGCCATGACGTCCCTCCTGGCTGTTAGCAGCCTGTCAGCCTAACTCTCAGATGACTACTGCTAGCTAACACTAATGGGGTGGGCACTATATGCCTGACAAGGCTCTAGGTAATGTACATGTGGTTACTTAATTCTCATAAGCATCCCTGTTATACAGATGGAACACTGTGGCACCAAGAAGCCAGATAATCTGTGCAAGGTCTCACAGCTGGAAAAATGGAACAGCTAGAACTTGAACTCTGGCATCTGCTTTCCAGCCAGCGTTCTTTACCCATTAGCTGAACTATCTCGAATCCTGAAAGTAACTCTTAAAATACGAAAACAGCCAAACAAAATAAAGGTTGTTACTGGCAGTTATGGGTGCCCAAAATACTAATGAGCACCTGGAATTACTACTTCTAGTAACAGATTATCTCCTGCCTTATCCTGATCTGGTATGGATTCCTTATCACTTTCAAACGTGCTAGTGTATTTTGATTTATCTAACTGCTTGCTCCATGCTAAATCAACCAACTTTTACCAGAGGAAGATGATGTTTAAGTAGGATTAAGTGATTCGCACAAAGTCATATAGCTGATACATGACAAAACTCGAAATTGATGCCTCATTTCCCAACTCTAAGTTTTTTTTAGCCCAGGTAATTTCCGGTATTTTGGCATATATATATGTATACACACACACACACACAAACACAACGTGTGTGTGTGTGTGTGTGTGTATATACACATATATAAAACATAATAATCCTAGATATTTAATAAAGAGTGCAGCCTTATAGCTCTCCTTTCCAATCCAACTTTTCCCTGTGTGTGTGTGTGTGTGTGTGTGTGTGTGTGTGTGTGTGTACGTACTGAGTTGAACGGTAATTTCCCAAAGATATATTCACAGCCTAACTCCCCAGAAACTGAATGTGACTTTATTTAGAAGCATTATATATGCAATATGCATATGTATTCTAGAGCTACAATGCATTGTATATGTACTATGATTTAATGCATATATAATGCATTACATAAGGCATACTTTATATTTGCAAGTTTACATGAATATTTAGTTTCAAACATATGGTCCATAGACTTCTAGAGTTCCACCAAAGAAGCAGTGGGACTATACAAGCTATTTCCATTATTTAAAAGAACTTGGGTGATAGCATATGAAACTTGTGATAAAGTAGTATAGATTATGAAAATCAGAGGTTCATTTACTCTTGGCTAGAAGGGTGACTCTGGGAGGGGATGACATTGGTTTGCTGTCATCAATCAAAAGTTCAGACTGATGGTAATTTATGGCTTTGGTGAATAATATATGGAAGCATGAATTCATTAAAAATTAGTTTTGGTGAATAAGATGTTTCTAAGTATGGGCTCCAGGATGAAAATAAATGGTCAAAATTCCCTAGCGGGTGAAGGCTTGATAGTTAGACCCAGACATGTATATGTTTATACACTCACAATCTCTACTGGTCACAATGCTTTTGTGTTAATTTTGCTTCTCACTAGGTCAGCCTAGTTTTACTTTTAATATATCATTTTTTTCATTCCTTAGCCTTTTCTGAACTTTGTCTCTTTTAAGGCATTGTTTTCATCCTTTGGCCACTAAACAGTTGATTGTCTGTTTGAAGTGGCCCCTGAGAACACTTATTTATTTTACTCTCAGTTGAGGCATCTTCAGTTCATACTGTAATCAGAATCTTCCCTAAACTCTGAAATGGCATTCCATCTCACTTGGAATAAAATCCCTCATCCTCACCTGTCCAATAAGCCCGAAAGGTCTGTCACACTGCCAGACTCACCCTGTCCTCCTAACGTCCCCCACCTAAATTCCCCTCCCGTCACTCCCGTTCTGTGGAACCAACTACTTGACTTGCTTTCCTTTGAAGACATCAGAAACTCCTTAGCTTCAGGGCCTTTGCATTTGCTCTTCCTGCAGATAAAGATAAAGACGTTCCCCTCTCTTCATTCAGGTATTTGAATAAGTCTGATCATAACCTTGCGGCCATACCTACCTTATCTAAAATTACAGTTCCTCTGCTGTATCCTATTTTCTTACTCTGTTTATTTCCATACTTATCGTATTAGATTTAATTTTATGTTTGGTGTCTGTCTCTCTTTAAGAGAGTCTAAGTTATAGATAGATAGATAGATAGATAGATAGATAGATAGATAGATAGATAAGTATATTTATCTATATATATCTATATATATATATAGATATACAGATAAATAGATATATCTATCTATCTATCTATCTATCTATCTGTATATCTATATATAATCTCTGGGAATGGCATGGATGTGCTCACTGCTGCTTTCCTAGGTCTCAGAAATATGCCTAGCTTAAAGTAAACTTCAATCAATATTTTCTGACTGAATACATTCATTTCCTTATTCTTCATTCAACATTTAAGCACTTAATAATAATATCTGCTGAATTGTCAGTGTGTGCCAGAAAATGTGCCAAGCAATTCGCATGAATCATTTCCATTTAATCCTCACAAAAACCTTTTGAGGTGGGTGGTCTTATTATCTACTCTTCACAGATGAACAAGTGAGGCTGAGAGAAATTAAGAGATTTTCCCAAGGCCACACAGCTATTAAGGGACAGAGGCAAGATTTGGCCTCAGATATCCTAACTACAAATCCAAGCTCATCTACATTAGGTTGTACTACAATTATACCAGGTGCAAGAGAGAAACTTGTTAATAAAAACTCTGATTTTAGGCAGCCTATAGCTTTATGAGAAAAATTTTAAAAAACACCATGGAATATTATATGATGAGGGCTATAGAAAGGTGAAGATGGGAGATATTTTGGGAACTTCTCAGAGGATCATCTAAATTATAATGGATAAGCAGAATTTTGCCATGTAAAGAAATGAGAGAAAAGATGGGACCACTCCCAGAAGTGGGGACAGCTTGTGTAATACCAGAAGTGTAGAAAATCATGGCTCGATGTATCCCAGAGTTGTGGTAAAACATGGCTTATTTGTGGAATTCATTTTGGCTGTTTGCATAGGAGGGGTAATAGAATCGAAGAATTTGGCTTTTGTAGCCCTAGTTTTGAGATGCATTCAAAAGAGGAGGCTTCAAAAATGTTAAGTAACTAAAAATAAACACCCCAAAAGAGATGAAAAGAAAATATCAGAGGCTATGGGAGGATCTCTCTTGAAAGCAATCAAGCAAATGATCACTTTTCAAAGACCAAGGAAAAGATGGACCTCCCTGCTAATTAGTAAACTGGGGAATATTGTTGAAAAGTCAGTGTGAAGACTTGATGGCAGTTTCCTGCCATTTCAGAGCTCATTCACAAGGATGCATCTGTGGGAAAGACCGTAGCCTGGATCCTTGGTGTCTCCCTGGCTTTGCTGCATTGCCAATAGAGCAATTAAGGGAACATTCCCATATGGCTCAGAGATCAAAGAACATTAAGGTTTGGAACTACCCTCAGGAGATGCCTAAGAGAATAGAGTCAGTTAAAACAATGAGTCTACCTCCTTCTCTTCCCAATTTGGAGTTTCATGTAGCTTACAAATCATCTCAAATTTCTTGACTATAAAAAGAAAAAGAAATATATTCACTCTATATGTTTGTTGTGAGAATTAAGTGAATTAATGTGTGTGGGAGGACCTTACAACATTGAAATCACACAATAAACAATAGCTGCTGTTTTGTTATTATCCAGTGAAAACCCTTTGTTTCATTGATAAGGAAACAGGGGGAAGTGACTTGACCAAGCTCACACATGGAACTCATTAATTACCTGGTCCACAGCCTACCACCAGGGTTTTCCATCTCACCATCACCACCAAATGGCTTCAGGTTCCTTTGATGATCTTATATTTGATCTAAAACTTCTGATTTGCAGCCTCTGTTTACCATTCTCACATAACCATGGGCCTGCCTTATCTTCCAGTGAAGTCTTCAGAGATCACTTCAAATATGGGGGCCGGTTGTAGTTGGCAATACTAGAATGACTCTAAAGTAATGACTGGGCTAAATATCTCTTCTCTGTACTGCAGGACAGGTGCTTCCAGCCATCATACTATTGGAATTACGTACTAGAATCACCAACTTAGTGCCTTCTCTCTAGAATGTAAGGGCAGATGCAATGCCCTATTCATCTCTGAATCACCTGCTCAGAGCATGGTGTCTAACACATAGTAGGTATTCTATGGTATTTAATATAATCTAATAGTATTTTGTTTTAATTAATGTGAGCCCCAAAAAGAGAGTCATTACTGTGTTTTAATAGTATCAGTGTTATGAGGATGACTGTGCATATTTTGATATTCAAAATGGTCATCTTGACCAGCATTTTTTGGATGTATAGGATTTTATATGCTAGGTAAAATTTCATATAGATTCTCTAATATTATATCTGGCAAAATAATCATTAACACTACACATTTGTATCTAAGCAGTGGTATGTTGTGGTTTGTTCACACCAACTCACAAGAGCCAGTTGTGTGTACCTCTTGCCAACTCCCTGTTCAGTGACTTCATGTTGGTAGTTTGAAATTGGCAATGGTGGGAGTGTTTATGCCATGAAAATCAACAAATGCTGCATATCAGGGTGTTTTATTTTCCAGAGAACACGTTGTTGTACATTTACCAGCATATCACTGTGTATAAACTCTTAATCCACTATAATTTGTGTAGTTTTGCATTCATGGTTGTATCTATTTAAGGTAGAAGCTACATCTAATTTTCTGGCTCCACTTCATATTTTACACCATCTAGATATCCACAAATAATTCCTAGCAGAGTTCTTTGCGTACATAGCAGATGCCCCCAAAATGAACAGTTAATTAATACGGGGAAACATTCTCCACATCTAACTTGATTTTTTCCCCCCAATTCATCTTTTAAATTCTCCTTAAGTTTATTAAACAGCAGTTGGGAGTATCAGCTTTGTTTGAGGATCAAATGCAAAGTTTAGTGAACTGGACAAAAAATATTTGTGAAACTACAAAACAATGTCATTGCTAAAAATGCAGATAAATTTAATCAACTGACTAAACCTTTTCTTTGCTTCATTTTTTATGACAGAGGAATATGGAGTTAAAGTGGTTCTTCAGATTTTTCTGGAAAATGTAAGGCTGAAATTGTTTTAGACCCCTTGAAATAGAAAAAGGGTGGGTTTCCCCCCCTTAATTTCAGATCTATATTCGAGATAATAAAAGATTATTTCAGGCTAATCTAGTATTATGAACAATTGGTTCATACCCTTAAGTGAAGCTTAGGTTTCAAATTGCAGGTCATTATTACAAAGTAATCTTTGGTTATAAATCAGTCTATTTCCTCTGTCATTACTTGAGGGTGGAAGTATTCAAGAATATGGGTGTGATTTAAAATTCTATTAGAATATTAGAATATTGTTTGTAGTTCTTTTTCTCATAAGTAATCACCGAAACTATTAGATTTTTCTTCCAAATATAGTAAACAGGAAAAAAAATACTTTTTATTGCAAAATGTGAATTGGTTCCGCATCTCCACCATCTCATATAGTGAAATAACATTTAACTGTGATTGATAGATGTCTCAACTATAACTAGCATCTTTACTGGTGAGATTTCTCCCCACACCACATCTGGGGCAGAATGTTGATGTTTTTGAAGATGAAATAACCTGATAGAAAAATGAATTATTTTGCCATATATACTAAAAGGGAAACTGCAGTGGATACCATTAGGATTTTATAAAAATTCAAGTTTGTAGAGTAGTAAAAAGAGCTAAAGATCACAATCAGATACATAGAAAACTATCAAGTGACAAGAACAAGAATATAAACAAATAACAAAGCAAAACATGTAGGTTATTTCTGATAGTACTTAAACTGTGACCCACTAAGAGAAATTGAAGTTTAAAGGGAATACGTTTGATAAAGTCTAAGCATTTTTCATCTATCCATCCACTTATTCAATCCTCCTTATATTTAATCAATGAATCCTTAATGAGTAAACTAAGTTATATATTGGGCATCTGAAAATTACAACAGTCTCTGATCTCAAAAATAGTAGCAAACCAGATGAAAAGTAAGACATGCAGTTTGAATCAAATGTAATAAATGGAAAGAAAATTGCATCATGTTTTATGTGAACACCAAGAAGATATAAATATCTGGGAGAAATGTAAATGAAAAGGTAAATTTATATATATATTTGAGCATCTGTGATACACCAGCTGCTATTATACTTGGTTTTACATAGCTTATTTTTTTTACTCTTCCCAGTAATACTGCAGGCAGTATTATTTGCATTTTACAGATGAAGAAACGGAAGCCTTAGGGTAATTAAGTAAGTTGACTTTTGGATTGAATCGTGTCCTTTCCAAAAGATATTTGTATATTGAAGTCCTAACTCCAAGTTCCTCAGAATGTGACTTTATTTGGAAATAGGGTCTTTACACTAACAATCAAGTTAGAAGTAGGCTGTTAGGGTGGGTCCTATTTCAGTATGACTGATATTCTTATAAATATTGAAACTTGGACAGAGAGACAGACATACAGAGAGGGAAGACAATAGGAAGACACACATGGAGAATGCCATGCAAAGATGGAGGATTGGAGTGATGTATTAATATTTATAAGATAAGGAATGCCAAAGATTGCTGTCAAACCATCAGAAGCTAGAACTAGGCAGAGAAGGATTTCCTTACAGGTTTCAGCAGATTGTGGCCCCACCATTTTGGACTTCTAACCTCCAGAACGGTGATACAGTAAGTCAGTTGTACTAAGCCATCCAGTTTGTTGTTCTTCCTATGGCAGCCTAGGAAACTTATAAGGTTGGTCAAAACATAAGGCTAGTAAGTAATGACTCACAACCTTCCTTTTCTGGTTCCAAAGCCCACATGGTTCCTCCTACACAAAGGAAGTGATTTTCACCCCAATCTTTATGGTTGAGTTTAAGGTGCAAAAGTAAGGAAAGTGCATTCCTTTATTAGAGAACTCTCTGAGTTCAGGCTAATTCTAAAGGCCCTGAAGAATGACTCAGCTATTAAATCAGCTCTGTCTTAAGGATTCCTGAGGATCTCAGTTTAATTTGAACAAGTTGTTAACATGGCTGTTAGTCTTTAGGATTGTTATGAAATCATTTATGAAATTATCATGAAATAAATTTTGCCTGCAGTGCAATCACCAGCTGAACATCAGCAATGCTTTATGGCAGTGGTTCTCGATGGGGAATAATTTTGCTCCTCTAGGGACATTTGGTATTGGAGCCATTTTTTATCGTCCTGGCTGGAAGGGGTGCTACTAACATCTACTGGGTTGAAGTTAGCAATGATGTTAACCTACAATGGACAGGAGAGACTCTCGTACCAACAAAAATATTATCTGGCCCAAAATGTCAATACTATCAAGGTTGAGAGACTGTACTTTATGGAATTCACTAAAGAAAACAGTCATGTAAGCCTATTGAGTTAATTTGTTGAAATATCGAAAGATGTTTTGTTTGCAAAGGGCTCTGATAAGAATATAGTGGTGACTAGAGTACATAAAAATGCAGACACAGATGAGGTTTGAATTTCATGGCATTTTTGTCCTACCAACTGAGAGCAAGATTCTTTTCCAGTGTGACCTGAGTGGTTTTCATAAAAGCAGAGACTTCCAGTTCCTGCAAGCAGCGTATTAAAAGATGGCATCCATATCAGATATTGCAGAGTCAAGTCCAGGGATTTTTCCTCCACTCCACTGCTGTCTGAATAAATGGCTGCCATTTGTTTATTCACCTAAAGTCACTGACATGTAACAAGTGGCTTTTTGTACTCACTTTACAAACTAAATGATACTTTTGTGTGTCCTCTAACAGATAGTAAATTAGAATTTGAATGTATCATAAATAAGGTACATAACTCAAATCCACTGAATTACATATACCTTTTTGAATTATTCTGGATCCACAAAAGTTTTCTACTACCTGTTAAAATGTACTCTTTAAATTTCTAAGCAAGTAAAAGGAGAACATATAGCTGAGCTTATCAGATAAAATTAAGTTGATCAATACGTCATTTGATGAACATATTTATGTGGAGATTTGTTGGGCTCTGGAAGCTCACATTTTACAAAACATGCCAACCTCAACAGTATTAATAAGGTATAAAGTTTGAGTAGAGTCCATTTCTTTACATATGGATGCCCAATTGTTCCAGCACCATTTATTAAAAAGATGATCCTTTCTCCTTAAATTGACTTTGCAACTAAGTCAAATAGTAATTTACCATGTCTTTGGACATATTTATAGACTTCGTTTTCTGTTCTATTGATCTATGTGTCAATACTTTCACCAATATTGGTTGATTAGTATAACTTTACAGTAAACCTTTATATCAGGCAGTATGAGTACTCCACGTTTGTAAATAAAAAACAAAACAAAATATTATTCCAGGTCCTTTGCCTGCCTTTCCATATATTTTTAAAACAAACTTGTCACTATAAGAAAAGAAAAAAAAAGACATGTGTTGGAATTTTGATGGGAATTGTATTAAATCTATGGATAAAGTTGAGGAAAGACGACATCTTAGTAATATTGAGTTTTCCAATTTATGAACATACATATCTCCACATTTGTTTAGAACTTACTAATTTTTTTCATCCATATTTTTATGTCTAAGTATTTAAATTATGTGGTGTGCTATTGTAAATATCACTGTTGTTTAAACTTTGAATTCTAGTTGTTCATTATTATATGGAGAAACATGACTGATTTTTATATAATGATATTGTGTTCTGTGATCTTGCTAAACTTATTAATCTGGGAGCTTCTTTGTAGAGTTCTTAGGATTTTTTGTTTAATTAAAGTTATTGGGGTGACAATTGTTAGTAAAGTTACATAGATTTCCAGTGTATAATTCTGTCATAAATACATCTATATATCACATTGTATGTTCACCACCCAGAGTCAGTTCTCTTTCCATCACCATATATTTGATCCCCTTTACCCTCATCTACCACCTCCTGCCCCCTTTACCTTCTGGTAACCACTAAACTATCGTCTGTGTCTATAAGTTTTTGTTTCTTCATTTGTTTGTCTTGCTCTTTTGTTGTTTTCACTTTTATATATCACATAACAATGAAATCATATAGTTCTCTACTTTTTCTGCCTGACTTATTTCACTTAGAATTATAATATCAAGATTCATCTATGTTGTCACAAATGGTACTGTTTCATCTTTTCTTAACACAGAATAGTATTCCATTGTGTATATATACCACAACTTCTTTATCTATTTATATACCGAAGGACATTTTGGCTGTTTCCATGTCTTGGCCACCATAAATAAAGCTGCAACAAACATTGGAGCACATATGTCTTTATGGATAAATGTTTTCAGATTTTTGGGGGTAGATACCCAGGAGAGGGATTGCTGGCTCATATGGTAATTCTATTCGTAATTTTTTGAGGAAATCCACACTGCCTTCCATAGCGGCTGCACCAGTCTCAATTCCCACCAACAGTGTATGAGGGTTCCTTTTTCTCCACAGCCTCTCCAACACTTGTTACTACTTGTCTTGTCGATGATAGCCATTCTGACTGGGGTGAGGTGATATCTCATGGTTTTTATTTGCATTTCTCTGATGAGTAGTGATGTTGAGCATTTTTTCATATGTCTATTTGCCATTTGTATGTCCTCTTTGGAGAAATGTCTCTTCAGGTCCTCTGCCCATTTTTTAATTGGATTGTTTGGTTTTTATTATTGAGTTGTATGAGTTCCTTATGTATTTTGGATATCACCTGCTTATTGGAGGCATTCTTTGCAAAAATCTTCTCCCATTTTTTGGTTGCCTCTTTATTTTGTCGATAGTGTCTTCTGCTGTGTAGAAGCTTTTGTAGTTTGATATAGTCCCATTCATTTATTCTAGCTTTTAGTTCCCTTGCCTTTGGAGTCAAATTCATAAAATTCTCTTTGAACCTAAGGTCCATAAGTTTAGTACCTATGTTTTCTTCTATACAGTTTATTGTTTCATATCTTACATTTAGGTCTTTGATCCATTTTGAATTAATTTTGATACATGGAGACATATAGCTGTCTAGTCTCATTTTTTGCACATGGGTTTCCAGTTCTCCCAGCACCATTTATTAAAGAGGCTGTCTTTTCTCCATTGTGTGTTTTTTGGCTTCTATGTCAAAAATTATCTGTCCATATTTATGTGGGTTTATTTTTGGTTTTTCAATTCTATTCCATTGGTCTGTGTGTCTGTTTTTCTGCCAATACCATACTGTTTTGATGATTGTTGCCCTGTAGTATAAGCTGAAGTCAGGGAGTGTGATACCTCCAGCATTGTTCTTTTTCTTAGGTTTGCTTTGGCTATTTGGGGTCTTTTGGGTTTCAATACAAATCTGATGTTTTTTTGTCTATTTCTTCTAAAATGCCATTGGGATTTTGATGGGGATTGCATTAAATCTGTATGTTGCTTTGGGTAATATGGCCATTTTAATTATGTAGATTCTTCCAATCCATGAAATGTCTTTCCATTTCTTTGTGTCGTTTTGAATTCCTTTTAAAAATGTATTATAGGTTTCTGTATATAGTTCTTTCACATTCTTGGTTAAGTTTATTCCTAGGTATTTTATTATTTTTGTTCCAATTACAAAAGGAACTGTTTTTTATTTGTATTTCTTTTTCAGAGATTTCATTGTTAGTATATAGGAATGCAGTGGACTTTTTTGTTTGTTGATTTTGTAGCCAGTAACTTTACTGTATTCGTTTATTGTTTCTAATAGCTTTTTGGTGGTCTTTAGGGTTTTCTATATATAGCATCATGTCATCTGCAAAGAGTGACAATTTAACTTCTTCATTCCCAATTTGGATGCCTTTTATTTCTTTCTCTTGCCTGATTGCTCTGACTAGGACTTCCAATACTATGTCAGAAAGCAGAGGTGATAGGGGACAGCTCTGTCGTATTCCTGGATGTAGAACAAAGGGCTTCAGTTTTACACAATTAATAATGATATTAGCTGAGGGTTTGTCATATATGGCCTTTATTATGTTGAGGTATTTTCCTTCTATAACTATTTTATTAAGTTTTTAATCATAAATGGATGTTGTATCTTGTCAAACACTTTTTCTTCATCTATTGATATAATCATACGATTTTTGTCCTTTATTTTGTTTATGTGGTGTATCACATTGATCAATTTGAACCATCCTTGTGTCACTGGGATGAACCCCACTTTGTCGTGATGGATAATATTTTTTATTCATTGTTGCATTCAATTTGCTAGAATTTTATTTAGGATTTTTGCATCTCTATTCATCAGAGATATTGGTCTGTAATTTTCTTTTTTTATGTTCTCCTTACCAGATTTTGGTATGAGGGTAATGTTGGCTTCATAAAATGAGTTAGGGAGTACTGTCTCTTCTTCAATTTTTTGGAAGAGTTTGAGCAGGATTGGTACTAGATCCTCTTTGAAGGTTTGGTAGAATTCACTAGTGAAGCCATCTTGTCCAGGACTTTTGCTTTTGGGAAGGTTTTGGATGACTGATTCAATTTCATACTGGTGATCGGTCTGTTTAGATTTTCCTGTTCTTCATGGTTCAGCCTAGGAAGGCTATATGTTTCTAAGAACTTGTCCTTTTCTTCTAGGTTATTGAATTTGATGGCATATAGTCCTTCATACCATAGACAATTATGTGAAACAATGTGAAAGGAGATAGTCTTATTTTTTATTTCCGATCTGAGCTTATTTCATTTCTTTTTTCTGCCTGATTGCACTGGTTAGGATTTTCTAGTATAATGTTGAATCATAATGGTAAAAGAGGACACACATCCATTTGTTTCTGATATAGAGGGAATGGTTTCAATCTTTTACATAAAGCTTGACATCATTTGTATATTTTTGGTAAATGTATTTTATCATGTTAACCATGTTAATGAAGTCCAGTCTATTCTTAGTTTACTAAGAGTTTTTCTTCCCCCCGAATAGATATTGAATCTTGTCTAAAGTCTTTTCTTCACATATTGAGAGTATCATCTTATTTTTCTTTTTCTGTTAATATACTGAATTATATTGTTTGATTTTTGAATGTTGAGCTAGCCTTGCATTCCTAAAATAAACCCCACTTTATTGTGATGTGATATATATATAAAATGCTGGAATTGATTTAACATATTATTGAGAATTTTTCTTATCTATGTTCTTTAGGTATATAAGTCTGTAGTTTTCTTGTAATATCTTTTTTCAAATTTTAGTATTAGGGCAATTTTGGCTTTATGAAATGAATTGGAAATTGCTTTCTGTTATCCAATTTTCTGGAATACATTGTGCAGAAATGGAATTACCTCCTCCAAAAATGTTTGAAAGAATTCAGCAGTGAAATGATCTGAGCCTAGAGCTTTCTTCGTTGGAAGAATTTTAAATATTAACTTAATATTTTTAGTAGATATAGAATTATTTCAATTATGCATTTTTTTAGTAAATATTGGTAGGCGTGTCTTTGAAAGAATTGTCACATTTCATCTAAATTGTCAACTTTGTTGTCATAGAGTTGTTAGTAATATTTTTAATATAATTTTAATGACTGTATGGTATATAGTAATGTCCTTGTTTCATTTCTGGTAATTGTGATTTGTGCATTACCGTTTCAATCTTGGTCAGTATGGCTAGTGGTTCAGCTTTTGATTTTATTAATTTTCTCAATTTTACCAGTATCTGTCCTTCTATATATTATTTCCTTCCTTCTGCTTGCTTTGGGTTTAATTTGCTCTTTTTTTCTAGTTTATTAAGGTTGAATCTTAGATTATTGATTTAAGACCCCCCCCCCTTTTTTTTCCCCATCTCAAATGGAAGCAGTTGATGCTGTCAGTTTCCTCCTAAGCACTGGTGCACTGCATTTCACAAATTTTGGTATGTTCCATTTCATTTTCTTCTAACCAAATTCATGAATGCTATGAATTCTGTCTATAAACCCCTCAGGCCATGGAGACCAGGTAAGAAACCTTATAAATGTGAAGTAGACGAAGAAACGCAACTAACACATCTCTTCTCTGCACGATCCCTGTAAAAGTAAATGAAGGATCAAAGATGTGGCCTGTCTCAGTCTTTGTATGTGGTTCTCAGTCCCCAGGTTCTCTCTCCCGGTGCAAGTGCTCAGTAAATATTCAATATTTAATTTTTGATCTGTTCATCCTTCAGTTTATTGTCATTTAATGGAAGTCTTTAACATTGAGCACTGTAATAGCATATATTTTCCTGGAAAGATAAGTCTGATTAGCTTAAAATATTTTACATGGTCTATTTTGCTTTCATTAATACTCAGAATATAATTAATATGAAAGTTTTGTGATCTAGTCTAAAAGATCCCCCATTTAAAATATAGAGATTTTAAAAATATAGAGAGAGGTCTTGAAGGAGGAAAAATTGCAGCTTCATCTTGAATTATTGTGCATTTACCTTTTACAAGGCTAATTTCAATAAAATGTAAATTTAAAAGTATCCCTGATTTCCATCATTTCTGTGTTGTAATTCTTGAGTGATTGAATATAGTGCTTGTGCATTGTTTCCTATATCTTGACATGCTTTGCTTCCTTGGCTATTAATTTCATTTCTCATTATTCATTGCATATATGATGTAATATCTTCTGGAACATGTAGCTCTCATTAGTCTCACAAAGATTTCCAGGAATACCTTGACAGTGCTAAATAATACTAATTTCTTCCTTTCTGTCCTTCTCATTTGTCTTCTAAATGAAAATGTAGGTTTTCCTAATAGCAAAATGATAATTGGATTTATAAGTTTCTGTGTGATATAATGGAAAGATCACTTGATAAATTCCAAAAGCCTAGCTTCTACTCCTAATATTTACTAGTTTTGTGATTTTCAGCAGATAACTGAAGTCTTCTTAACTTCAGTTTCTTTATCTGTATATTGGGTGCAATCATCTCTCTCTCATCCTCCCATGGTTATTATGGAGTTATAATATATTTAACAGCCAATAAAATGCAGTGGTGGAAGTCATTGGTTTAAAATTATAGCCATTGGTTTAATACCTATAAATTATTTTTCAGTAAATAGCATTTTATATTACTCTGAAGAGTGAAAATGCTGGATGAATAAAAGCTTCCCTAATATGCTAGTGCCTTTCTTGCTAATGTAGGTTATCCCCCTTTAAATTGGTTACCTCCTTCCTTTCACTTCCATATACTGAATTTGTAGTCTATAAACACTATTTGTACCTCCTATTCCTCATCTGACCTTTGCACTCAAAAGTTTTATTTATGCTCCACTGCTCCACATGCTGCCAAACATGCTTTTCTTCTTATAAGTGCCTTTATGAGGAACTCTTTCTTCTCTATTTCTTCTGACTGTGTCCTATCTCATGCTTTTGTCATCTCACAATTGGATTCTTTCAGTAGCTTCTCGGGAGATCTCTTGCTCTACTCTTGACTCTAATCAGCTAAACAAACCACTTCCAGAAAAATATTTTTAAAACATTGTTTTCATTCTGTAACTTTCCTGCTTGCAACATAAAATGGTTTTATTGTCAGCTGTATTAGGTTGAAACTCTCTGCCTGGGCTTAAAATCTCTCTGTTATTTTATTGCTTTCTCCCACTGCTAACTCAAGTGGACCCTGTGATTCAGAAAAATCTGGTGACAACCACAAACATAATTCGTATCCAATATATCCTCCCTTAGACCTATATAAGGTTGTGTTCTCTATCTGGAATTTTTTCTCATCTACTAAAGTAACAATAGTTTAGTCGTTCCCAGAAGGTAAGAGGGGACAGCAGTGGTAGAAGAGGGTAAGTGGGGTCAAATATGTGGTGATGGAAGGGAAACTGACTGTGGGTGGTGAACACACCATGCGACATATAGGTAATGTATTACAGAATTATACATTTGAAACCTATGTAATTTTGCTAACTACTGTCACCCCAATAAATTTTAATTTAAAAAAGTAATTATTATTTCTACCTTCCTTTGTAGCTTAACTAAAGTTCTAACATCTCTATGGAATAATGTCTTCCTCTATCTTACACTTATTTCTTCAAATAGAATAACAGAGCACTATCATTGTGAATGATAGAAATTGAAATCAAGTTAGGTTAAGCAAAAAAGGGGATTTATTTATTTATGTAATCATTAAAGCCAGGGATATAGTAGAAAAAACTAACAAATACAACCACGAGCCCAATATTGATAAATCCACTCTCTCTCCACCTCATAATTCTTCTCCTTTTCATGGGACTATAATTTTCTCTTTTCCATTCTTCATGAGTCTAGAGCTATGCTACTTATTGCATTTGGCTCACATTTTTTCAGAGAAGGAAGAGATTTTGCAGAGAATAGATTCCCTATATTGGCTTGAGTTTGAAAAATTCAAGCCAAAGTCCTAATGAGCAGTTTAGGTAATAATTCACCCCTTTAGACCAACCACCAAGGCCAAGGCAATCGAATATCTGTAAGTGGATCATAGACTCATCTCAAATACACAGAGAGACAGGGGAGTCTTCTGCCAGGTAAAGGGACTATGCACAGACATGGCACTGAGGTACTTCTTGGAAGTTAGACAGATACCATGTTTGCATAATATGTATAAGTTCTTATTAAACTTAGAGTTTGACCACAGTCATTTCCTTTTTTCATACCGGTAGCTGGCGTACAATGACCCAATGTAGTCCTGAATCCTAGGATGATTTTTAAAACTGACTTACTTTTTCAGTGCAAATTTAAAAATAGATAGGGCTCTCATTTCAGGGATTTCTTTCATCCAGAAGCGCCCGTTGGAGATCTGGGAAGAATCAAAGATATCTTGAGGGACACAGAGGAAATAAGCCACACTGGCAGTCTCCATATGCTTCAGAGAATAACTTGCCAGCTCCGTGTGTTAGGTAACCCCAGGTGGTTAACTACACTCTCATATCCCAAAGGTATGATTAAAGGATTAGAGTGTGGAGAAAAGAGCAGACATTAGTGCAATAGAATGAGAAAAACAAAAACAAGAACACTTTTGTACTATCCTGGGATTTCATCAGCAGCAAAATGAGGACGAGAGAATTGGACCATGAATGCTTTTTTAAAACACTGGGTGAATCCAATCAAGATGTTTTGGCTATTAAGTTCCCTGATGACAGAGGATATGTCTTTTCTAATTTGCTTTGTGAGGTACCTACATAGGCAACAGGGATAGGGATCATGTTTTTAAGAAACACTAAAATGTTGTTAGTTTGCATCAACACTACAGAACCCTCAGTGCACTACCGTACCTAATGAGCAGCTTTAGGTTTAAATTTCTCGGAAGAATGCTTGGATATAGTGGAATTAACATTTGGCAGCATCTAACTGGACATATAAATTGGGAGCAATGGATGTTAGCTGATATATTGAGAATGGAGGCAACAATGTAGGCAGAGTTTCTATTAAGAGGAGCTGGTCATAGACAGTGATACAAAAACCATCATCTAAGGAAAAAAAAACTTAGAGCAAAAGAACTTATAAAACAGTGTATGATTAATAATAGCAATGTTCGTTGAGCTCTTCTTATGTGCCAGACTTTGTTCTAAACATTTCTCATGTGAAACCACATTTAATCCTCATGACCACTCTGTGAGAATTTTATAGATGAGGAAAACAAAGGCTTGGAGAGATTAAGTAACTTGCCCAAATACCGAAATTAGTAAGTGATAGAGGCAGGATTTTAACCCAGGTTTGACTAATTCAAGTGAGATTTAAACTCAGTCTAACTTAGCCAGTTTCTTAAGGCCTATTTTGTGACTGTCTATTAGAAGGGAAAAACTATGGGAGAGCTCAGATAGGTAATGACTTCTGTTGAATATCTGTTTTCTGCCAGATATTGAGCTGGTGATTGTCCTACCATATGTGAGGTGATTTAGGAAACTGAAGCTCAGAGACATTTAAATAACTTGTCTAGGCTCATGTATCTAGGAAAATGCATATGCAAGAATCAAACGCAGTGTATATATTACAAAGGCCAATGTCCTTTCCAAATATCATGATGCATCCGACAACAAATTTATATTAATTGTTATCTTGCCCAAGGAGTTGGGTACCTTTTGTGACAGAAAATTCTGGTCAGCTGCAGAAGCCTATAATAGTTTGCTAGGGCAGCCATGACAAAGAACCATAGACTGGGTGGCTTGAACAACAGAAATTGATTTCCTCCCGGTTCTGGAGGCGGAAGTCTAAGATGAATGCGTTAGCAGTGTTGGTTCCTTGTTAGGGCCTGAGAGAGAAGGAACCTTGGCGTGTGTGTAGCCATCTTCTCCCTGAGTCCTCACTTTGTCTTCCCTTTGCGCAGGTCTGCGTCCCAATCTCCTCTTCTATAAGGACACTAGTCATATACGATTTGGGATCACCCATATGACCTCATTTTAACTTAATGACCTCTTTCAAGTCCTGTCTTCAGATACAGTAACATTCTGAGGTATTGGAGGACGGGATTTCAACAGGTGAATTTGGGAACACACAATTCAGCAACGTAGCAAGGTCAAACAATGCTCTGGGAACATGACATAAGCTGAACAGCCCATGTAGAATATAATGTCCAGTGTCACCGCTTTGAAGTTACTATCATTTATCACCTAGACTACTGCATTAACCTCCTAACTAAACTTCCTGCTTTCTCTTTTATCTAATCTCATCTGAAGTATTAGGTCGGTGCAAAAGTAATTGCAGTTTTTGCAATTATTTTTAACCTTTAAACCGCCATTACTTTTGCACCAACCTAATAATAATTTGTCATCATTTTTTTTTCCTGAAAAGACCACATAGCACAATTCCAAAGACCATCATTCCCTTTGTATTCCATGTGAGTGCCAACGCCCTCCCAGTTATATTACACGGTGGCCCTGCTTACTATCATGTCTTTGTTTCCACTGTCAGCACCCTAATACAGTCCTTATTACTTCGAAACCGTTGTAATTGTTTCTCTCTAGACCATCACTCCCAGCGCTTGTCTCATTATTGCTGGTGTACTCTTTCTTAAGGGAAGTTCATTTCAGATACTGTCACCTGCCCTCTCAAACCCTTTCAATTGTGCCTTTTTATCTACCAAGTTAGAGCCTCCGTAGGGTGACCTCAGCCTATTTCTGGCCCTTCCTTCTTGTAGCCTCTACGGGGAGAAAGCTGGATCTTCACCACACACTTATCTACCTCAACCTGCCTGTGCTCATGCTGTTGCTCCCATCAACTGATTGCCAATATCCACTCCTTCTGTAAGACCCACCTTAAATTCTACTTCATGAGCAGATTATTTTCCTGATATACCCTATCAGAAGTGATATGATCTTTTTTTCTCCACCATTAAACTTTCACCTTTACTGTACTGGATCTTTTTTACAAAGGGTGTCCTTATTAAACTCACTGTAACCTTAGTGGCCCTTTCAAAGTTCTGGAGTAATTGAAAATATGACAGCGACCTTTGGCCAAAGGAATGTTAGGAGAATTTAATGGCATAGTACAATGTTGTGCTAGCAACAGCTCCTAGAAGAGTGTGCAAGAAATTGTTAAATTTTCAAATGTTAAGCATATTCTTAAGCATAGCCATTATTAAAAAGTGTTACATAAATTAAAGTTAAATAAACTATTTTTTAAAAGTAAAATATCAGTAAATTCTGATTTAAAACAAATTATAACTAATTATTTTCACGTTTTACTTTTTAAAATAATCTTTAGGCTATTTATATAGTCAACATACTATATATTGATGTGCTACTATGTATCTCCTTCCAACTCCATGTTCAATGACCTTACATCGATAGCTTGAAATTGGTTATCATGGGAATATTTACACCATGGAAATTGGCACATTAAAAATCAGAGCTTGACCCACCTCAGGGATAATGTGGATGCCTGATCACTGCGCTGTGCACCTGAAGCTGAATGATAATGAATGCCAACTATGATTTTATATATATATATATATATATATATATATATATATATATGTATATATATATATATATATATGTACGTGTATACTTACAAGAAGTGGAGTACAGCATTAGGAATAGAGACAGTGGAAATGTAATGGCTCTGTGCGATATCAGGGGGATGGTGGATGGGGGTAGGGGGGTTCACACAGTGTGAGGGATATAAATGATAAACGTCTAAGTATTACTTTATCTTGTGCACCAGAAATTAATTTTAAAAAAATACTCTTCAGATCCTAAAAAAAAAAAAAAAAATTTTTTTCTCTAAAATTTTTAAATGAGATTATAAAGACTATTTGAGAATATAACAAACATTTTTATAGTAAGAGATTTAGGTGTATATGAAACAAAATTTAAATATTCCAAATACTAATTGTGATTTTTCTAGGGAGATGGAATTATTGGTAGGTTTTTGCCTTTTCTCTACTTTCTAAATTTTCATTATTATAGCTGTGTTTGTTTATAGTGGAAAAATTTTAACTAGGCAAAATTAATGTTAAATTTACTTCCTTAAATTACCATTTGTTATGGTAGGGGACTACCCAGAGTAATATTAGAGGATCCTCACATTTTATGCAAGGAATACATTCTTAAGACCTTATATAATTCAAAACTAGTCATTCACCAACTAGTGAATGAATTCACCAACTAGTGAATCAAAAAATAGGAGATATTCTCAAATGGCAATATCATAAATAGTTTATAATTCAAAAAAAAATCAGAGCTTGATTTTTATTGTCTAGACAAAAAAATGATGAAGAAATGTAAACAGTTCAGATTAAACTTAAAAGTGTATCATGTCTATAGCCATCATATTGTGAATAGCACAATCTATAAATAAATATTCTTCCAGTATTTGAAACTATTTTCAGACTCCGCAAAGTTACTTGTATCATTAATTGGTGAGCAGAGTTCTGACATATAACTTATTTGGTTTCACTTTCATCAAATACCTTAACATATATAAAACTTCCAATCAATATTCATGTCAGAAATACACTGATTAGTCAATTGCGATCATACATTAGCTATGGATACAAGATTTTGGTAAAATTTAATGAAAGCATTTTGTGAGAGTTAATTAGCTATATGGAATTTATAATTAAGAACGTTGTATATTTTATTATTTCTAAAGACTGTTTTTCATATGTTACCAGAGATATGTTACCAGACAGGTTTCCAATAACTCTGCACTTAGTAGAATTTCTGACTCTTGAAACATTTAAATATACAAAGCAAACTTAGCTTAGGTATTATCTAAAAGGCTCAGAATATATATTGAGAAATGGAAAATGGAATTTGGAGCAAGTGTGTGTTATAAAAATGGAGAAAATAGCTAAAATTATTTTCATAATTATTACAATATAACAAAACAATGTAGGAGGCAGATCTAAAATTCCATTCTCTCAGGATCCTTAGAGTGGGTATCACTGTATAGATAAGGAGACAAGTTCACAAGAAAAGCTACATGGTTTCGCAAAGACAATGCAGGTGATTAGTTAAAGAACAAGAATTCAAACCCTCTCTTCTTGCTGTTTAAGGCACAAGTTACTAATCTCTGCTGTCCTTCATCATAGACCGTTTCTTACTTCAGTTCCGCCCTTTCAGATCACAGTAACACAGAGTAGCTTCAATAGCACAGTTCCTTGCATAGCTATTCGTAGTAGATGCTCAATAATAATTTATTAATGAAAAATTGAACCTTGAGGGCATTATGCTAAGTGAAATAAGTCAAGCAGAGAAACACAGACACTGTATGATCTCACTTTTATGTGGAATCTAAAAAAGCTGAACTCAGAAACAAAGAGTAAATTGGTGGCTGCCAGGGGCTGGGGTGGGGCATGTGTGGAGGAACTAAGATGTTGATTCAAGTTTACAAGCTTGTAAGATGAATAGCTTCTGAGTATCTAATATACAACATAGAGATTGTTGTTAACAATATTGTATTGTGTACTCCAGAGATACTAACAGATGTCACAAAAAAAAAAAAGTTTAACTATGTGAGGTGATGGATATGCTAAGTACCTTTTTGTGGTAATCATTTGTGTGTGTGTGAGTGTGTGTATTCACATTTATATCTTCAATTTACACAATGTTACATGTCAATTACATCTCAATAAAGCTGGGGGGGGACTCAATAATTATGTTCTCAAATGCATTTATTCTATAAATACTTAGGCAGCGTAGGCTCTGGAAGAAAAAAAAGGATAATTGAGATGTAACCCCTTTTGCTGATTAGCTCAGTCTCTTAGGAAGTCAATAAAACAAACAATTATAATAAAACATGAAAAGCCCTGTGACATTGGAGTGGGGTGGGCAATGAGAGCACAGTAAAGGATATCTATATAGAACTGGAGGGATAGACAATTCTGTCATTTCAGCTGAGTCTTAAAGTATGAGTAGGAATTAGCTAAACAGAAGAATACCTCAGGAAAAAGGCGTTGTATGAAATTTAGAGATGTGAAAAAGCATGGCGTAGATTGTAAGCTATATAGTCTCTGGTATGGCTGAAGCATGTGCTATATATGTAAAGAAAAGGCAGGCAGTGAGGTTGGAGAAAAAGGTTAGATGCTAGATAATAAAACATTCTGGGTGTTATAAAATGTCCTAAGAAATTAAATTCCACTCTGGAATGTATAGGCTATAAATCTGTGTGTATAATTCAGTACTCTCTAGTAAAGATAATGATAGCCATGTGTGCAATTTTAATAAAGGATAAAGAGAAACAGGTGAAATGTATTTTAAAAATACATTCTATTTAAGCTAAGACATCCAAAAGTATATCGTTTCAAAATGCAATCAATATTATAAAATATTAATGCGTTATTTTACATTTTTTCATGCTGAGTCTTTGGAATCTTTTTTGTTTTATGACAACACAATATCTCCATTTGAATTAACATATGTCAAATAGCCACGTGCTCAATAGCCACATGTGGCCCATGGCTACCATATTGAACAGCACAGTTCTAAACAACAGACAAGTCACCCAGGACATAATCCTGGAATACCGCATGGTTGACCCACTACCTATGAAGCTCAGTGTTGGGCAACAACAACGCACAGCCATTGCACCGCATTTCAATTCTTTCTACTCATTTCTGAATCCTACACTAAACAATGATCCAGGCAGATATTTCTAAACTGAGCCCCCCCACCCCGTCAGTAATATGGGATCACTGAGTCCTTGCAGAGGGAATCTAGCAAACACAGAACCCAGACAGTGCAGATCTAAACTGAAGAAGGTGGTGGTGGCAGGTCAGGGAGCTGCTGTCAAAGAAGTTACTTCTTTTCAGCAAAGGCTGTCAAGCTTTGGCTGTGCTGCTGAGAATTTTCTGCCTTCAGCTGGGGATGGGAGCATTTCTGGGTTGTCATTAGATCCAGTTAGAATAGAGGATCAGAGGTGACTAGCGAGCTGAAACAGAGGCACAATGAATAACTCACCAAACCGCCTGACCCACTGGCACACAGTTCCATATAGAGGTTTGTCCTTTCTGTTGAAATGGAATCATTCCTAATGAGACATACTCTGGAGGCTTCGGCTGTGAAGTTGACAACTTACAAAGAAAGCAGAAGGAAGTTGAATTCTGGAGGGTTAGAGTGGGAATCTGGGTCAAAGCTTTGTCTCAACTTTTTTTATTTTCCTCTAGAAAGAATAGCCAGAAAATAAAATTAGTCAAAAACTCCCATTATTTTTCAGAAGATTAATAGTGATTTCTTTTTCATTTTGCAAATCTCAATTTAAATTATATTAGCAAGGTAATAATTAAAATACTGCAGAATTTTTAATATCAAAATCAATTTTTCCTTTTCCTCTGTCTTTCTGAAGTCCTTCCTTCCTGCTCAGGAAAGATTTAGTTAAGTAACTAGGAACAAATGATATGGCATACCTAGTTCCAAAAGCCCCCCTCTAATATTTTGGGCCTTTTTCTATAGAAAAGCTATAATTAAGCACTGTATATTCTGTAGGAAGGCTTTGATATTTAAACACCAATTCTCTGCAATGATGTGGATTGGATCATTTAGTGCTAAATCATATGTGGCGATAATATTTCTAGTAATTAGGCAAAAATAAATTTTGTTCAATATGCATATGTTTGCGGAGATGAATTCAGTAGTACCTGGAACTGGTTTCACATGAAACATTCGGCACTGGGTAATTAATTGTCTTTGGAAGAACCACAAAAGTTTTCTAAGCAATTCTCTCTCAGTGCTTTAAGAGTAATGATGTACTGTAGGAAAAGATCACAGGCTTTGAAATTGTACAGATGAAGGTTGAAATTCCAGCTCTTTCACAAACTAGCTATTAATTATTTGGCAAATTCTCTCAGCATAAACTATTTATTTGTAAATGTCAGAAATAATAGCTACCTAATAGGATTGTTTGGTTTCAATAATAAAAATAATTACAATTATTATTATTATTATTATTATTATTATTATTATTATTATTTGAAGTGACTAGTGCAGTACTTGGTACATATTGTTATTAACCTTTTACCAATTAATTCCACAGCTCTAGATAAATGTTGATGATGCAAATAATGATGATGGTGATCGCATATCCTGCTCTTTTATGGCTTCTGTGTTGCCAAAGTCAGTGGATTTTTTTCACTGTTTATCTTACTTTAGTATTCACACAGCTAATTGTACAAAGAAAATAAAAGCCCTTTGTTCCCTTTGTTTCCATAAGAATACATTCTCTTGGTCTCTCTCATTCTCCATTGTCTTTGTGAGCTTGTCCTTCTCAATTAATGCATAAATATTTGAACCCTTTAGGGTATAATCAGAACTCTTACCTTCACTTCCTACACTTTCAGCTATTACTGTTGCTATCCATATGTTGATGACTCCCAAAAAGTTCCAACTTAGACTTGTAGTCTCTGAGCCAGAATGTCCTTATTCAATTTCCGACATGGCATTTCTACTTGGTTATTTTACAAAAATCTAAAAATAAATTCTAAAACTTTATCTTACTTTTTTCCCCCTATATTTGGTTCTGTTTCAGTTTTGTTTCTCTCAAGTAGTTCAATGCAATTACATGAACTAGAGTTACTGGAAGGAATAGATATCACAACTTTTCATTCCAAGGCTCAGCAATCTACAGAACAATCAAAAATGAGAATCAAAAATGGGACTCAGACTTGCATTTCACATGTGTGACAATTACAGCTGCCATGTCGACTTCTTTCATTGATTCTGTTTCACGTATGACTGTGTGGTCAACTTGTAGCTTTGCTCCTGAGATCAAACTTCTTTTTCTAGTCCCATTCCTGGTAGCTGGGAGAAAAATTCACCAACTTATTATACCACTCAACAAACTACTTGACATAATTTTTCTGACAATATCCAGTAGCCCTGATCAGTATTCTTATAAATAGTACTTTATACATATAGTTCAAAATCCAAGTTACTAGGTGATGTTTTACTAGCTATTTTTAATTCCTGATGAATTCACTATTGAAGTAGTGCTCAACTGTTGCTTACATCATACATGCCTAGAGTAATGCATAAGGTGAATTTTCTAAATGAGACCCTTCTAGTACTTCTGATAATAAAACAATTTGGATGAGATCCCATAACGCCCTGTCTCATGCTGAATGTTATGCTTTATGGGTCATATCATAGAAAGGCTCCAGGGCAGGATTTGAAATAATTGGACAAAACCTGGAAATTTGTTTGTTAGCAAAGATTTCCATAGTAAAAGCATGTACAGTAATTCATGGAATCATGATGAGGGTACATGATAGATGATGATAATGTTTTACTCTAATTCTGTGGTTTACAATTTTTTTACGAATCATATTTCCAGCATGCAAAACACCAAGATGTAAGTTCGATGGCGCTATTTAGGAATATTCCTTGGGCCACTTCTTTCTTTATATGCTGTTTTTCTTGTGAGGATAGAAATATCTACCTTGAAGAATTTTATTGTCTAGTAGCAGGAGAGAAACATAAACTGATGATTGCAACAGAGTTTGAAACTGCTAGGCTCATGGCACATATAGCTATAATGGGGAAAATCACATACTTTATAAAGGAAGGAAACGAACATCTTTATAAGAGAGATATTAAAAAAATGAGAAGTGTTTGTCTTTCTGGCTTTTCTCCCTCTGGCTGTTTCAGTTCACCACTAGTTTAACTAAAACACAACCCACTCAATATGGGCAGTTTTGGCTAGAATTTCCTAAAGAACATTTATGGCCCTATGAAAGGGCAGGAAGTGATGATTGGGCATTGATTTATTGATCCTACTCACACATATTTGGAGGGATGGTATCATGCCAGGCAGTGACTCCCATGGAAATGGTAGCATTTTCCTTCACTAATAGTTGTTAATAAAATCCATTGCTTATAATGGCAACAGGATATTAGTAGTAAAATCCATTTGGAATGTATTTTTAAATTACTGTTTATATTGAGAATCTCAATTTCCTTTTCAGCAAAAAGAAACTTGGGCCAACTAAAAGGAAAAAGAAAGTTTTCATATGAAAGACCAAGCTCAATACTTTCCTTTAAAGTGAATTAATACTTCCTAAAGTGAATATTTCTGAAAAAAAATAATTTTTTACATTTTTAGCATTTACTTGATGATTATATTTGAATAAATAAATTTATCTTTCCAAAATTTTACCCTTTCCCTATCTTTCTGTACCACCTTTTCTGTTCAAGAAATCCCTAAGAACATATTATGTGATGATAAGTGTAGTTAAACAAGTGCACAGACTACCCTCAAGGGGCTTACAATTTTGGAAAGTAGGGTATAGAAATATATCCAATATATACAGCATGTATATATATATACATATATAATACATATATACAGCATATAATATATTATTATAATATAATAAATATATACAGCATGTAACATAAATATATCTACATAATATGGACTACAGAATATGTACTCTAAATCTAATAGTATAATACTTAGCACCATCAGTCTTCATCTGACTTGAGGAAATCTCCTTAGAAATCCCATGATGAAAAACAAATTATATGAAGTAGGTTATGTTTTCCTGAAACAAAGAAATGTTAATATTGTGGATTCTATTTTTAACCAAGTTCTCAAATAAATCATCATCCGTGTGATCAGCCTTGTCATAAAGGTAAAGGACCCACAATTATAAACTTCTCTTGCAATTACAAGTAACAAAAACTATGATTTTCAATATGTGTAAGATTTCAACATGGAGAAATGGGGAAAGGGTAATCCAGGTGGAAAGGACATCATGAATATCAGTAAGTGGGAACATGTGGCATATCTAAGGTACACATGGAAGAGCGTAGTGAAAAATGAGACCCAAAAAATAATGGTCAGTAAGGGTTGAAAAAATGAAGCACAGGAGATGAAAAGAGGTTATGCTACTGTGTAAGCTTCTATGCAAGGAATAATGAAGGTCTGATTATGGTGGGAGAAGTAGAAGGATGATGGGAAAAGGAAACTAATATCAGGGATTTATGTGTATCTTTTTAGTATGAATCCATCAATTTTTATTTTTATGATCATTTCCCCCAACACACATAAAATTCATAAATTTTGAACCGTATTTCCAATGAATATTTTGCCAGAAAAAATATCTCATTTACTAAATATATCCTATCTATGTTGCCATACTTTTCACCTTTATTCCAAAGTATGTTTGTGGGGACAGAGTTCCAGACAGCAGTTTCCAGGCTCTCTCCCTCACGTGGAAAGGTGCTGACTTGGGTGTTAGATGGCCATCAGTTGTGACTGGTTGACCATCAGCTGTAACCAGTTAGCCAATTAGTCACCGATATAACTGCTGTGGCTATGTTGGTTTGTCAGTTGGTTGGTTGGTTGGCAAAGAAGCAGAAGGCGGATTGCGGATCGGGTGGCTCCTGCTTCCTGTGTCTCCAACTCACCTGCCAGCAAGAATATCGCGGTATGAACCCCCTATCCGTGGCTCTGTTGGTGTTCCTTTTTGGCCTCACCATATCCTGTGTTCCTGTGTGAGGAGCGGGACCAGAGTCCCCGCATGATGATGTTTAAGCCACAGAAGCACAGTAGTTACTGATAATGAATTGGTACCACCAGAAACGACAGTTATCTAGAGTTATGCATTACATAGTAAACAATTTTTTAGTGTTTTTAAGCATAAAATTCAAATACATAATCTCTCTTAAGTCAGAAGAAAGATGTAAAGCTATTCTTTAGCATGTCTTGCTTTCAATGTGTGCTTTATAGGCCCAAATGGAGGCAGACACTTCCAGATCCCCGCTCACACAAAACAGATCAAATAGTACTAGTGAAAGCAACTAACTTTAAACAGTATCTGAGGTTGAGATATTAGAATCTGTTATTATCTGAGGGAAAACTCAGTTCTCAGGGGAAAAAATACGCATGTCTTGACTATTGCATAACTGTTCTGCAAATTTTAAGGGGAATATTATGTAATTACTGATTAGAGTGATGCAATCTAGACAAAAATGCTGCAATTCTGATTGTAGGTCAAATAATCAATTGGACAATGTTTTCATCTGGAAAATTCCTAGTTATGTTGATTACTTTATACTGCTCACTTATTCATTTATTCTTTGTTCAACTTGTGTTAGTTATGTTCCAGGCCCCTGTGAGGAATTAGGAATACAAAAGTGAGTAATATTCATGTCCTGAAGGCATATACAGTCTAGTAGGAGCACAGAGAAGCAAAGACAATTTTCTGTTGTAAGACCAAAATGAGGCACAAAGGAGGGGATGTATAGGAGGGTTAAGGGAGATTTTGCAGAGAATTTCCTAGAGCTTGATATGGAAGAATCAGTAAGTAAAAGGTTATTCGACAGGAGGAAGGAAAATTAACTGGGCTTTTGTGTTTTCATCTATGACATCTTGTGGAAACCACCTCATTTCTCAAGTTTTCTCGTATCCTAGAAATGACTCATATGGTCTTAATTTAGAGCATCCAATGTTAACATTCTACCATGGGCTTCACGTGTGCTTTGTTTCATGCTATAAGTAAAAGAATAACCCTGGTCCTATTCTACATTTTCATGCGTTAGGCTCCCATTCGGTGGCTGAAATGGAAAAAAAAAATGCATAAATTAAGCAGCTTTGAAAAACTATGTAGCCAAATTCAACCAATGTGATAGAAATTTAGAACCAAAAGAAAGTGATATCTAAGCAATTCTTTGAAATATAATTTGATTCAAATTAATTTTGCTCTATAATAATGTTATTTACAAAATTAGATACCCTCTAAACTCCCAAGTTATCTTCATTACAGAGATAGTATTATTATATAATTGCATGTGGGTGTTATCTTACCAGAAACATACATGGATATCTAAAAGTTATAAATTAATGCTCTTACATTTGATTCAAGGATGTTATAAGAAAATTTTATACTCAATAGCAGCATGTTGAATTTCTTTATTCAATGATGGTCACTGGCATTCCATTTAAAATTGTCCATATCTACTCTCCAATTTCCATAACTTTTAAGTATGTTATTTAAATTTTTTCCATCAACCTTGTACATTCATATTTTTCTAAATCAAATAGTGCAAAGGGGCATATAGTAAAATGAGCATTTTAGGTTTTTTTTTTCTGGTTTTTACCTTCATATTTCTAAGTACTATGACTATATGCTGACTTTTTAAATGGCTACTTTTAAATTTATGGACAGTAGATAGCTCTTAATTCACATATCTTCTTATTTTTTCTCTTAATGTAATTGTTATTCGCCTTACTTTTTAGCTTCACATAATTTCCTTAATCATCTCTTTTATATCCTGTATATTTTGACTTTCAAATTGTGAGAAGAGGATTTTATAACCGTTCCCTTTTCCATCAGTTTTCCCTTCTTCCACCTCTGAACCTATCAATTTTCTCTTTAATTTTCATCGTAAAGGTTGATAACGTGTATATTCTATTGTGTAATGAGTTTTTCACTTTATGTGTGAATTCATCAAGTTGAAAATCAATCATTGACATCTGCACCCTTGCAACTACAGTGTGAGCTAAGAGTCAAGTAGGGCTATGATTACATTTTCTTTTCCTGATTCCAAGTCACAGACACTCTGCTACTAAAAGAAGAATGTTTGATGGATTTCTTCTGACTTTTACCATTTGCTTAAAATGAAGCCACAGGCTACTTTCACATTCTACACCACATCTTCCTTTCTCAATCACTTTTGTTTTGCTGTTGAATAAGTAAATCTTTTGCTTCCTCAGCTTTTTCTTTATTCTATGTATTGCTTGAAATCTACTTTCATTTTCTTCAAGAAGCCTATAAACTGTTTTTATAGTTTCTCATTTATTTTTTAATGTGTAATTCCAGAACACAATCTTTGTATCAACTGATGAAAATCTGAACACTTGCAGGCTTCCCAATTTTATTGGAAAACATGAAATATATATTCCCATTTTTAATTCCTAGCCCGGAAAATGTTTCTTTTATTAAATTACAATTATTATTCTGCAGAATTTTTATGTCACACATCCTTTACGACTGTTTCCTAGTTTAATTTTAAAGTGTACTACTTGGGCTTTGCTCTGAGAAAATCATATTTCCCCACTAGTTTAAGCTTATTCTTTAGTCTAATGTTCAGTATTAATGTCATTTGCTTTAGAGAGCAGCTTAACTATGCCTGGAATATTCTTTAAAATCCCAGTAGGTGCAATTAATTGGGTTCAGGCTACATGCCAGTTATTTTACATATATTAAATATAATACACATAATCCACATATTAGACAATGTTACCTCTGATTTTCAGATGAGAAAGCTGAGTTAGACTATTCAAACTAATTAAAACTCAGATATTTCTAAAAACAAAGTTGTCTTCCTATTAGAAGCTGATTCCCTATAACTTACTATATAAACCAAAACAACATTAAAACAAAGCTGTTAGGAGAGATGCTAAAGATTATGAATTTGTCAGGTATTTGTTTCTTGTTTAACTGTGAATGCGTTGAGAATTTTCATTAATGCCATCACAATCACTGTACACCTAATTTCAAATTATTTATGCAAATGCTCCAGCATGAATCAAAACATTAAGTGCAAGACAATTGAAAAACAGAGTAGGCTAAAAATAAATCAGAGAATAATAGATTACTCAGATTAGTGTAAAACTAGTAATTTAGGCCCCTGGGCACATTTTTCAGAGAAAGCCCTTTAAACTTTGTTAATTGCTAAATAACTACATTTCCCACCTGCCATCACCACAGAGGTTTCTTGTTGCTTTAATTCTGGAGAAGAAGGGAAGATGCAGCTGGCCCACCAGTGTTTTTGGCTGGGACTCAAGAAGGCCTGCTCTGCTTTTTACGGTTTGTTCATGAAAGCAAAACTATACAAATACCCATCCTCAATGTCTGAGGATCTCATTTGCCGAAGGCACCTGTGCTATAGTGTAGCACACACGGGGTCAGGAGTGAGAAGATTATATCTTCAAACCAAGGTTCTGCCACCTTCTTGCTAAACGTGACTTCAGATTTTTTCTGCTGTGAGAGGAACATAATATTACCTTCATCACAGAGTTGGTATGAGGAGCAGTAAGGTCATATATATGAACGGACTTTCCCAAATTCAAAATGTTAAACAGGTTATTTATGAGTTAACTCTAATACAGTCATATAACAGAACTTATGCAAATGAATGCCTGGTACTCCCTTAATCCTTTGTGATCTACTCCAGATGAAATTTCAGTTCCTAGGTCTAGTGGATTATTAGGCCAGTTACATCCTTAGATCTTCCACACCTTGGTTGTCTTGTAACTGTCTCCTGTATAGTTTTCAAAACAATTCTCACCCACCAATCTTCTAACAACTCAGAAAATGAACCTGGTATAATTTGTAGATCCTCAAAGTCTTCAAAAACATCTAAAATTTGAGCACAATGACCGTTACATGGGAAAGAGACATGCAGATATAATTGGGCTTCTGGGTCTCCTAAAAACCAGCCATAGAAGAATTCAGGGAGCAGAATCTGCACTCTTAGGCTGATCTGTGAATGGATTACAGCTTTCTACCTCCTGAGTCTGTCGCTCTGGACGAGTGCAAACTGAACTGCCTCATCCATTTTCTTATCTGTAGAATGGAGGTCATAATATATGCCTCAAAATATTGTGACACCTAAATGAGATCACGTATACACAGCTTTGTACACTTCCCAGCATGCAGTGTATTGTCAACATTGATCCTGATTTTCTGTTAATTTTAAAAGACTACCATCAATCCTTAGCCCCACATTTTTGCAAAGGACTTTGCAATTATTCTCCCCATATCACAAACTTCCCTATCGTTGTGCGGAATGAAACTTTAAATGTTTTTCATAAGTTTATATAGTTATCTGTTACAAGATTAAAATCTCAAGGATCCAGATTTTTCTATTGGGATAAAGCCACAAATTCACATGATTATCAACAAAATGTCACATGCATTATATTCCATAAAAATATAATACTCATATATTTGTACATTTATACTGTATGAAGTATGCCTATTGAATATATACAGAGGGTACCAAAAAATGTATACTCATTTTAAGAAAGGAAACACCTGTATTAAAATTGTAATACTCAATATATACCGATAACAAAAGATGAATACAAGTCACGTTTGATTAATTACAAGAGGTGCTCAAAGTGGTTACTCAGCATCCAGACACTTCTGATTACGGCAAACTACTGCTTGAGCAACGTTGACCAAAGTGTCCACTTGTCTACATTATTTTGGCACCCCCAGTATATATGCACACACACTATCTTTAAATACAGAAATCTGAATCAGTAAGATAAGATGATCATACAATGAGAAGCAAAGGGAAGTGAGATAGAAGAAAAAATAGATTAATGTCTTCCGTCGTCACACTAGTATATAAGCTTTTTGAAGTAAAAGGGAGAGCTGAATTGTGCTTTTTATATTACTTTCTCTCTCTCTCTCTCTCTCTCTCTCTGTAAAATTGTTTTAAAAGTTCATTGCATATATGTATAAAGTAGTTACATTGTATATTGCCCAAAATGAATAAGTCAGTTAAAGAGCGACAATTCATTCATGTCCTCAGTTTCCAAATCCAACACTACCAAGTAACCTTCATGCTCCCAGTGCTTCTGCATTTTGCTTGTACCCAATGAATCTAACACTGTCATTTCTCTATCCCTCTGCTTATCTGTCTTCACACAGGCAACTACGGAGAAAGTGGGATGGAAGCTTTCAAAGATATGTCAGCCAAGGAAGGGATCTGCATTGCTCACTCGTACAAAATCTACAGCAATGCAGGGGAGCAGAGTTTCGATAAACTGCTGAAGAAGCTCAGGAGTCATTTGCCCAAGGCCCGGGTGGTGGCCTGCTTCTGTGAGGGCATGACTGTGCGCGGTCTGCTGATGGCCATGCGGCGCCTGGGTCTAGCTGGAGAATTTCTGCTTCTGGGCAGGTGAGTGACAATGAGAAAATTCACCGGGAGGTAATAATACCAGGATTTTGGCAGCATCAAAGGGCATCTTTTGGTGCACAAAGACAGATGCTTTGGAAGCTTAATCTGTATAGTAGAAGTAGAGCTTAAATATCATGAAATACCAGAGCCTGGAAAGAATAATGGAAAATAAGTAAATACGCCGTGTGCTGAGTAATGTTGATAGCAGAAATAAACACATAAAGATGATGAAACCTTAAATCCTCAAAAAAAAATGACTATAAGAAAATGAGATGGATTCTTAAATACTTGCATAATTCCCTTGGAAACTAACCACATTTCAAACTTTTTGCTGTAGCTTTTGAAATTGATTTTGAGAATGGCTATATAAGCTTGTTTGATAATATAGAATCATAGAATTCGGGGTTTATAAGTGAAGAATTGCTCTTAGAACTAACTTTTAAAAGCATTGGAAAATTGGCTCAGTATTTTATGTAACAGAAGTATCATTACATTTCCTGATCACCCACGTTTTTGCCAGACAAGTTTCTAAAAGATTAACTTCTACATGGATTGACTTTAATTATCTGGATAATCCACTTGATTTGCACAATTCAGCCCATTCCCTACTGATGTTGTTGAATCAGTACGTTAGTCAGGATTCTCCAGAGAAACAGAAACAGCAGTGTGAGTATATATAGCAAGAGACCCAGGAGAGCCAATGGTGTAGTTCTGGTACAAAAGCTGGCAGGCTAAGACCCAGGTTTAAGTGTGAAGTCCACAAAAGATCAGTGTCCCAAGTCATGCAGGCAGGCAGGTGGAGTTCCCTCCTACTCAGCCTTTTTGTTCTATTCAGGTCTTCAGTTGATTGGACGAGGCCCACTCACATTAGGGAGGACAATCTGCATTACTCAGTCTACAGGTACAAATTGTAATCTCATCTAGAAACACCCTGATACATGCATCTAGAATAATGTTTGGCTAAATATCTGGGCATCCCATGGCCCAGTCAAGTTATCACATAAAATTAACCATCTCAGTTGGTAAGATGATACCCTAGATTAAACATGTGAATGCAGTTTCACCATCGTATACCTTGAAAAAATTATCTTATCAAGCATCTTTTCTCAATAGGGAGCCAATTTAAAGAATAGAGAAAACCTTCCAAACCATTGCATCTTTCTCAATATGCTGTCCAAAATAGAAAGCCAACTCACTTGTTATCATTTTTTGATGACTCATTAAAAAAAGAAAAAAAAAACATTTCCTTTATTTTTCAAATGCTGAACTGACCTTCTATGATCCGGCGGAGTGTCTGCTTGACTATATTTTATGACAGCTCCTTTATATACCTAATTCTTTTCTGTCTGATCTGATGACAGTAGATTGTTGGGACTGTTTTAGTAGGAGGCCAACTATTCTTCATAAAAATGGTATCGAGTGAGATTCCTTTTTCATTTATGTCGTGCATATTGTCTAAAACAATTACTAGTTGGGAAGAGCCATGCACTAGTTTCATAAAACCCAGGAACATTCCCGTTGCCAATATTCTTCAATTCTGAAGTGCAGTGGTACCCCTGGTGAAAAGAATAGTAAAGAAAGAGCTGTCTTTAAACAGTTCTGTTTTTCTGATAGGGAACGAGGGATTCTATAACTCATATCTGCTGCTTTGCCGACATTAGTAAGACCAATTAGCAGCATTTGTTTTTTAGACATATAATTTGTCAACAAATAAATGGTTTTTGAGCACATGTACACAATGAAAATAAATTGGTACTTACTATATTTGCCACTTTCCATTTTTATTTCGCCAGCAACACCACAAGGCCAAAATTCAATATTTTGTATATTTTTTAATTTATTTTGTATACGTTGTTTGCAAGTTCTCTCCATATAATTTAATGCATGGAAAAATAGCTTCATAACCTTTAATTCAATTTCTTAACCCCTTCGTGGATTGGTTTATAATAATTGAACATTTACTTGAGCACTAATTCATTTTATCTGTGAGCAATTCAGAATATTTTTCCTTATTCTGAATTTAAACAATAACTCCCAGGAGTTTCCACCTCTTGGATCATATTCTTTTCTTTGCAAGTACATGTGATACTCTTTCAAATATTTGGAGAAAACAGTATGGTCCCCTTTATCTTCTCTTTGAAACATTCCTACTCTTCCATTCCTACTTCTTCATAGTGAAATGGCACTCTAAGTATTAATAAAACCAATTATCAGGACCACTGGTAGGATCATTTATCAAATGCTGTGTGCCAATTACTATGCTAAGCACTTTGCATGTGTTGTTTCATTTAATTATTAATTTGACAAATATTGAGTGCTTACTATATGTTAAGATGCTTGTGATACATCAGTGAATAAAAGAGGGACAATAATCACGATTGTTATGGACCTTACAGATGATAAGTTAAATAGAAGGTAATAATTGCTAGGAAAAAACATAAATCTAAGAACAACTTGCATGTTGAATACTATTATCATCTTCGTTTTATGGGCAAGGACTCTAAGACTCAATAAATATTGAGTAATAATGATATGAAGAAGGGTATATAGATGTGTGTGATGAAGACAAAATTGAAAATAAGTCTGCATAACTCTGGAGACTGAGCATGTAGTGCTATTTTATTGCTTCTTAGTAAGTTTAAAGTATTCCTGTTTATAAAAGTTGGAGGTCTTGGGTAGTGAGCAGAAAAACAAAAAAGTAATAGCTATATGAGAGAATTCGGAACATCTACTCACACTCGTTTTACAAGTGAAGAAACTGATACCCTAAAGTTTGGACGACGTGGTCAGGGTTGTACAAGAGCCCATGACTCACAATTCAGTGTTTCCCTCTCCTGGCCTGTCTCCTACAGAATAGAAACAGGGGAAGAGTTATAATCTGATGGCAAATCCCCAGTTCTTCATAGATCCTGATGTATAAAGAGACTATCCTAGATAATTCAAGTTTAAGTTAGCAGTTTTAAATTAATGTTACCTCCTAAAAACTCTAATTCACCCTGTAGTTCCTCTTAATATTTTAACATTATTTTGTTTACACATATTCTCCCAATCCCTCTTTATACTTCTTTCTGCCCCCACCCCTGACTAAGTTTAGATGGATGGTTCTTATAAACTAGAGGTCAATGCTATGAAAAAAAAATCTATATTCAGAACTTCCTAGAGGGTCCCACATTTAACAGCTGTAGTTACTTATAAATCTCTCTAGCGGCCTTGGGACAGCCAGGTTTAATAGGTCTTTAAACTAAAATATTTGGCAGGACTAAGATAACTCTACTGCTGAGACAACCTCATCCATCAACATATCCCACCATCTGCACTGCACATCAGTAGAATGTTAGAGTGATAAAGACCTGGCCCCTGGGTCTCCTCTTTTGAGTCCTAGGTAATCTGCTGTCTCATTACCAATAAAAATGTCCTGTTCGGGACCCTGAATAGTCTTGCTACACACTTTGGCTCTGACAGCAGGATGAGATCAATAATCTAAACACAAATGACCCTTTTTTTTGTTTTTTATATAATGGGTGTAGTATTTTAGTTCTTGAGCTGAGAAAAGTATTATTTGAGATATATTATTTATAAATTATGAGCCTAAATAGCAACTGTTTTTTCAACATAGTGTTTTATGTTTTCCAAAAAAATGTAGTTTATGATCATGAAAAATAATTTAAATAGCAAACAAATCTATACAGTGGAAAGCCCTTATATTTCTAAATCTGTAGCAACACAGGGCATTGTTAAAATATATGGTATTTCCTTACCTTATAGGTGAAAATTGGCCTCACTATTTTTTTTTTAATTTGTAGATTTTCAATTATGACTTAGATTGTACTTCTTTCATGTATCAATAGTGATATATACTTAAATTTTCCCAAGCTACCTAATCATGCACTATTTCTGTTTATTTTTTTCCTTATTTATTTATATAAAAGCACTTTAGCAGGTAAGGAAAGTAGTTGATTGGTACATGTAGCAAATATTTTAACTCTTGTCCTTTAATTTTGACTTTGTTGATGGTATTTTGGGCTATGCCAAACTTTATTTTTCAGTTATTTTCTTCATGTTTTTATGTCTCATGGGATTTGTATATGGATATAGAGGCCAGTCACAGAGGTTTATCTAATTGGTTGTTAATCCAAGGTAGGGTAGGAGAATTTAGTAAACAAGGGGGTACAATTCATAGTATGAAATCCCTAAAAATGTGGGAATGGGTAACACTTAAAGCACGGGTGGTGGGAAGGAGCTGAGGAGGTCAACTCCAGAATTGGAACAGAAATAAAAAATATGTTAGGGGCAGAGGTAGATACGTTTAAAGGTGTGAAAACTGGAAACTCACTTGACAGTCCCTCTTTTCTTTGTAAATTTGGAGACTAGAAGGGAGTGTGTGTGTGTGTGTGTGTATTGCAGAGATGCTGGAGGCAGTGGGTTGAGAAGTTGTCAGTAGAGATTGGAGACCCAGGAAAACTACACTGTTAATAAGTTGTTTCATATATTATATTTATTTTATATTACTCCATCTGTTACAAACTATGGGGATATAAAAGATTTGACTCTACTATAATGGAGAAAATTTTTTAAAAATAACAATAAATTTTAGTTGTACTGTCACATCAATATTGTATGAATTCTCACTGTTAGGGCTTTAAATGTTGATTAAACAGCCCGGTTCTCAAATTAAAAACCAAAAGGATTTAATGTATGTCAGGTAATTAGAGCCCAAGTCTTTGACCTGTCATCAAATGGATGTCCTAACACTGCCCCACAACCCGAGCATCATAGGCAGGGCTGGACGATCTCAGGTCTTCCTTGCTTTTGAAGATGGCTTTCAGAATGTCAATAGGAAAACTCTGAGGTTCAGAGAACAAACTGCTCCATAACAAAGAAGATACTGAGCCTCCCGTGCGCAATTCTTTCTCCAGTTTCACCAGGCAGATAAAGTCACTCATTTCCAGGAGAGAAGGAAGGGAGATGGTGGAGAAAAGCTATGTGTTTTCTTCCCATGCTTTTCCCTCCTAGAGAGTGGATATCTCTGAAACTCTCCTGATGAAATATGAAGAGTTGGGTATATTCTAGTCTCACAAGCCCCTTCTGAAGTGGACAGATAATAGTAACTGGACTTTACAGAGGAAGACTGTTTAGCTCAGAGACATCATTTGTCTCATCTATGTCACCATGCTTACTAGACCTGCAGCTGAAATTTAAATGAAATCAATTGCTTTGTAACATGCTACAACTCTGAAAAGTGGAAATTCCTGGAAGGGGAAGAGAGCCTGCAGGTTATTGGATAGAGAAGGATTCTTGTGTGAGGGATGAAACCAATCAATGACTTCGAAGTCCTTTTCTAGAAGTCAGGTTTGTATTCCAGAGATATCTGCATCTCAGAGGGTTCTGGTAGCCTCAAAACTCACTGCACTTCTAATATTTGTTTAGATGAACTTTAAAAACAATTGGATGATAATAGCTATTATGGCATGTTCTTTCTTCTAAGTAGTTGGTTTTATATATTAATTCATTGACTTTCTATACCCATCCTATTTGAAAGCTATTATGATCAACTTCATTTTATTATTGAGGAAACTGAGGCACAGAAAGACAAGTAATTTGCTCAAGATCACACAGGTAATAAGTGGAAGAGAGGACAGTGGAAGATAGCCTGTTTTCTTAGCCACTATGGTAAACTGTCTAGATCAGGGGTGTCCAAACTTTTTTCAACGTTTTTCACCAAGGACCATATGCTGTAAAATACACAAACAGCCGGGCCACTCACTCGAGGTGAAGTACATATTGCCTCACCTGGTTTATTCAAGTAAACTAAATATATTTTTGGAATCTGCTGCAGGCCAATTAAAAATGGATTGCGGGCCACATTTGACCCGCGGGCCGCAGTTTGGACACCCCTGGTATAGATCATGATAATCCTTAATTTCAGTAACCAATTTGATCCTTATGGTATGAAATATTAATTTATTTTCCTAGTAATAAAATAGATAATCTTTAATAAAGAAAAATAGTAATAAAAATAATTCTGAGAGATTTCTTCTTTTTTTAAGTAAAATAAATAAAACCTGGAGGAATCAATCCAACATTCTATAAACCAGAAAAATGAAGTGATGAATTGCACCAATCTATTACTATTTTTCTCCAAAAACACTCTGATAAAATTGAGTTTTCAGGAAATAGAAAATTTTAAAGTTGCTTGCTTTATAAGAATGATCAAACATCTGTGAAGAAACAAAGGCAAACACAGAACATTATGCTGTGGTGAAACTAGGTGAAATTTGTTTGCTCTTCCATTGTTTTCTAGAAGACTAATATGATTTAGTGGAGTATCTTATGTACATGTTTCTCTTCATTGGAGAAAACTGTGGTGTGTCATTCTAAAGCAGTGGTTGGCAAACTAAGGGCCATGGGCCAAATCCAGCTCCCGATTTTTATAAATACAATTTTATTGTAAAACAGCCACATTCATTTACACGATGTCTATCACTGCTTTCATGCTATAATGGTAGAGTTGAGTAGTAGTTATAACAGCGACCGGATGTCCCATAAAGCCTAAAATATTTACTATTTGACCCTTTGCAAAAAATGTTTGCCTGACCCCTGACACAGAGTTCTATTTTCATGTGTGAAAATGGCTCTGCTTACTTACACAACATATTAGAACTTAATGCTTTGAATATTTATTCAGCAATAGTCATGGTTTGAACATAAACTCCATTTTCTTTTCAATTCTCTTTGAGGTTTTAAGGCCCCTGCTTGGTCATAGGATCAGACAGCTCTAGGAACGTAGATCGAAGTTAGGGGTACAAGTTGAGTGCTGTGTTTATCAGTGGAGAGGAGACTGAGAACAAAGAAGCTTTTTTTTTTATTTTTATTTCCGCATTCTGGAACATAATGTTCAAAGTAATTGGAACATACAATGCATTTGAAATACCTCCTATTCAATCTTGAGTGATTTAATTTTATCTAAAATGAAAGAATGTGCTAAAATTAATGAGCGATATACTCTGAGTGTAAATAAAGTTGTTTTTTCTTCTCTCATTTGGTAAAGTGGACTGATGGACATAAACTGAAAATTTATCATTTCACCCATGATCTTCCTCATTTTTCCTGAGAGTTATTTTTCCCCCAAAAGTAATCTAATTACTTAATCCTTCTCCATAATAATCTTAGTTGACTCCCTTTTGCTTTCAGATTCAAATACCTTATTTGGCATATATGGCCCTTTAAAATATGGCCAAATCGACCAATCATTTCTCAATACACTCACAGATGAAATTTAAAATATTTACCAAACTAGGAAGACATGGGCCCAATTAGAACAGGTGAAAGTCATAGCCAAAGGGTAGATCCATGCCAACGCATGCCATCTACTATTAGAATTGATACACTACACCCCCTCCCGGCACAATTAAGTCTTATACGTTTTCCATATAAAATTATCATAATTCCCCAAAGATACCAGCCTCACAGTATTTTCTCCTACAGCGTCTTCTCCTTGGAATGACTTCCCTTCTCCTTGGTATAACTTTCACCAATGAAACCCAAGTTTGTCATGTAAGACATTCCCTAACAGTTTTGAAGACTCCCTGAAATTTAGTAAAATTTCTACGGATCCCTTATAACTCCTTATAACTCATTTCTAATTTTGTGTTTTCCTCTTCCACTTTTCCACTGGAATATGAGCTCCTAGAAGTGTAGGCAAAGGTTTATTAATCTCTGTGCCTCTAGTACCTTACACATTTTACATCTTTGAGGATGGCTATGATTGCAGAGGAAAATCAAGTGTGGCAGTTATGCAGAGGTATTAAAAAGGTCTCTCCCACTCTGGTAGGCCTAAATAAAAGGCAGGTTTCTCAGGCTCTTACAGAGTAGAAAAGCAAAACGAATGCATGCTGCTCTGCAAGGAAGACAACTAAGAGCCCGTGGTAGAGGGCAGAGGTAATTCTTGAGGACACACTCCTTTGCTTTTATGAGAGAGGTCTATTTCATTGGTTTTAGTATGAAATGGTGAGCTTCTGGCCTTCACAAAACACTTCAGTGAAAAATGAAAACTCTCTGTGAGGCTAAACTATGCAATCAACTAATGAATCTCTTGCAATAGGAAAAGTCAAATTATCAGTAAAATGGAGAGTCAAGGAATACCATGAACATGTTTGGACACTTTTTTGTGTTGTTTCAAAGGAAAGCTTCAAAGGTTTTAGCTTCTTTCAAAGAAAAAGAAAACAGGTGTAGTATTTAACTAAAGAAGGTGAATGTTGATTAAAAATGGTTCAATTATTTGTTCAGAAAAATTTAAAGCTTTATTGTCTTCTATCTTATCAAAACATGAGTACAAGTCTTTATTTTTCAAGATGTTTTTTGGACTCTCAGTTTAACATATTTGGACCCCTCAATCTGTCTTATTTGTTTGTTTATTTCATTAGTTGATCGCTCTCTCTGAGTAGATTATTTTTAGAGCAGTTTTAGGTTCATTACATAATTAGGAGGAAGGTACAGAGATTTCCCATGTTCCCCAAGCCCACCAGCTTGCACAGTCTTCCCATTACCACATCCCCCTCCCAAGCGGTACGTTTGTTATAACTGATGAACCTACATTGATACATCATCCTCACCCCGAGTTCATAGTTTACATGAGGGGTCACTCTTAGTGTTGCACATCCTATGGGTGTGGACAAATATATTATAACATCTATGCACACTATAGTATGACACAGAGTATTTTCATTGCCCTAAGAATCCTCTGTGCTCCTCCTATTCATCCCTCGCCCCCCACTAACTCGTGGCAACCAATGACCTTTTCAGTGTCTCCATAGTTTTGCCTTTTCAAGAATGTTGTATAGTTGGAATCATAGAGTAGACTTTTCGGATTGTCTTCTTTCACTCAGTAATAGGCATTTAAGTTTCCTCCATGTCTTTTCATGGCTTGATAGCTCATTTCTATTTAGAAGTCTGTGATATCCCATTGTCGGATGTGCTGCCATTTATCCATTCACCTACTAAGGGACATCTTGGTTGCTTGTAAATTTTGATGATTATAAGTAAAGCTGCTATAAACGTCCATGTACAGGAGTTTGTGTGGACATTTGAATAAATACCAAAGAACATGATTGCTGGACTGTATGGTAAGAATATGTTTAGTTTTGTAAGTAACTGCCAAACTGTCTTCCAAAGTGACTGCACCATTCTGTGTTCCTATCAGAAGTGAGTGGGAGTTCCTGTTGCTCCACAGTCTTGCATTTGGTATTGTCAGTGTTCTGGATTTTGCATTTGTTTATTTTTAGTATGTTTTTACAGATAGTGTATTGATGTAACAGAAAGTCACAAGAATATTTTCCAAAATCCAGTCTCAAAATCAAATAGTAGTTTTCTTTTTTCATTTGTGTTTTCATCTTTAAGTCTTTGAAATATGTCCATTCATCTTTTTAATGAGTACTTTAAGTAGACATTAGGCTAATGTATATTATTCCATCTTTTTATTATCTCTCTCTTTTTTTTCCTTACCCCCTCCTTCTCACCTTACCTCACTCTTCACCTTTCCTTCCCTCCAGGTAACCAACATGAATAACTGGATGTTTTCTTCATTACATTTCTTCTTGTTCTCATAATCAGACACACACATTTCCTCCTAATATACTTTTTACTCTGATTATGCTAAATTTTGTCATTTCTTTTATGTACATAATCAAATATGGTTCTTTTGTAGTTCTGGCTATCCTACTTTGATCAAAAAGTTTTCTCTGAAGCCAGGAAAATACTGTCTCTTTTTTATCTTTATTCATTTAATGCAACCAGATTTTTTTTAAATTAAATCTATGCAGTAATAGATCCAGCATTATTTTCTTTAAGGTAGATGCTCAAATGTGCCTAGAGGATTTACTAAATAAATAATCCTTTTCCATAGAAATATCTATAATGCTTTATATATTAAATTTTACATTTTTAAAATTACATATTTTTTGCATACTACTAACATATAATTTTATTTTCCCTTTGGTACCATTGTGTTATTTGTCATTTACTAGCAGCATAGTGTTTTTATTACACTGTCTTTGTAGTATACCTTAATAACTGGCAAGGCATACCACATTAATTATTCTTAGCTCATAATTATATTATTTTGTTAAATATTGTTAGTCCATAAAAACTTTAAAATGACTTTCTAGTTATAAAATTGGGTTTCCAAATATTAATTTTTGAAGGGTTGAAAATTTAAAGATATTACATGTTCTAACCTAAAAATAGGAAATGAATTTTATTCAGCTTTTTACCTCTTTCCATAAAGTTATATTACTTTATAAAGATTTTGTATTTCTATTGAAGTATTACTGTACTTTATAGTTTTTATTAGCATATTTTTAATTTCTAGCTAATTATTGCTAGTATAGAGAAAAGCAACTCAGTGTTTGTATAATTTAAATTACTTTTTTTCATATTGGTAGCTATTTTCAGAAGCTTTGAATTTTCTAGATATGCAATGTTTTTATCAACACAAAATAATTGAGTCATTTCCTCTCCATTTTTTATACTAATTATGTCATTTTCTCAACTTATCACATTCAGCAAAATTTCTAATATACTGGTGTATAATAGTGACAAGTATCATTTTCTGTACTTGATTTTGATCACATTAATTTGTTATTTTACTATTTAGAATGAAATTTTATAGTTTTGTCTTTGTCCTATTTACTTATTTTCTTCTTGCATTGTCATCTTAGTAATCCTGGGTGCTAATATCTTCAAATCCAAATACACAAATTAAAACACACACACACACACACAATTAGAACAAATAAAATTACATGTGAAATTAGGAGCCTAAGTGGTGAATTTACAATTTGCTCTATCACAAGGAATACTTTAAAAAATTACATTTGCAACTGGTTCAAGATGACAACCTAACTACTCAAGTTTACTCTTCCTCCTGCCTCAGAATCTATTGAACCGACTTGCCATTTCATTTAGAGTAAAAGCGACAGTCTTCACAATATTTTACCAGACTCCCACAAAATCTTTTCCCCCTCCTATTCCTCTTTTTCTCTTTCACTCCACTCTAGCCACAATGGTTTTCTTACTGTTTCTCAAAAAATCCTAGTCCCATTTTCACCTCAGATCCTATGCATTTACTGTTGTTCCCTTTGCCAAAAGCAGTCTTCCCCAGATATCCGTATCACTGTTATCTGAAGTCTTCATTCAGATGTTACCTGCTCAGTGCAACTTCCCTGACCACTATATTTAAACTTGAAACATACACTGCCACCCACACTTCCTACTCCCTACCCACTTAATATTTGTCAACAGCACTTATTACCTTCTAATATGCTATGTAATTTTCTAGTCCACTCCTTTTATTGTTTCTAGTTTGTGCTAGAAGATAAGCTCCAGGAGCGCAGAGATTTTTATCCATTTTAGTCACTGCTCTAGCCACTGCTGTATTCCATGGGAAAATACCTGGTACATAATAAAAATCTAACAGAGTTGTGTTAAGCTGGAGAACTCTTAACCCATATTTTGGCTGGTGAAAATTCTAAAGTTTTCTGGTTAGAACCTGGAATCACCTGAGATCAGAGAGAGCAGTTCTGCAAGAAGAAGCAAGTTTCACATTGCTTGCCAAGTAGCAGTTTTAGGATTTCAGAAGAGCTGAGCTAGTTCCCTTGTTCTTACCAGCCTCATCTCACCCAAACTCTCTTTATACAGCTGACTCTTCCTTTGTCCCAAAAGAGAGACTTGAGTAGGAAGAGGGGCCTGATATACTAGCAAAAAAAATAAAAGCAAAGGTTCTAGAGATTTTCATGAAATCTGGGGATTCATGTGGGGGTGAGGCATGGAGACCTGGAAAAATGAAGATTAGGGTATGAAAATGGAACAGTGCTGGTGTGGAGCAGTGCCCAGTGGGTCTTGGCCTAGGAGATGGCCCTAGGAAAGGATGACTGAATTAACGTAGAAGTGAGTGATATTGCCATTAGCTCACTGATACATTATTTACATAAATGTTGAATTTGCTAGGGGTTTCTGTGTTTTTAATGTTCAGATGTCCTCATATCTCAAATTAAAAAAAAAAAGACATTTGTCATTTGTACAAATCACTTATTCAGCCTGAGAAGGGAGCATTAGCTCCCTGCACCCCTACCCCCCCACCAAATCCATTACAAATAAACCTTTTTGTCTCCTGTAATAGAATCTTAATTCTGATGATTGAAAACAAACAAACAAACAAACAAACAAACAAACAAACAAAGACGTTTAATATGGTCGCCTCAAGAGACTGTTATAGTTTGACAATTCCGTTTTTACATTTTTGCAATTTCTATAGCAGGCTGGATTGTGTGGCAAAACAATTGAAAAAAAAAAAAAAAACACAAAGGCAGTGGTAAAAACTCCTGGGGGAAGATTTCATTCCTAAAAATGCTACATAATTTTATGATTTCTAAATAGAGAAGGAATTTTTTTTTTATCTTAGAATTTGCTACTATGCATTTTGAGGCACTATCATAACCACAACAGTGCTAATACCTTATATTTCTGTAGTCCTTTACAGATTACAAATGCTTTTATGTGCATTATGTCATTTAATCCTCCTTGTCTAGTAAATGCACGATAGTCATCAGGGAAAATACCTCCAGATGGCTGAAAATAAACATCAGCTACCCAAATAAACACTAGACTAGTGGCTACCGAATGCATGCCTTAGAAAGCTTTAATGAAAGTTTCAAAGGTCCAAAGTAAAATTAAACAGACAATTATATGTACATGCATCTGTGTGTGTATAGCTACAGTCTGCCCTTATCTTGAAAAGGATTTTTTCATTAATTTATTTCTTCAACAAGTATTTATTTGGTACTTAGTATATTGCGGGTACTATGTACTGAATATAATGTAGTGAAAATTACAGATGTAACCCTGCCCTTCTGGAGTTTAGAGTCTAAGTAGACAACATGTAAGAACCAAATATTTAATTCTAATTCTCTATGTTTAGCTTTATCGAGGTATAACTGATATACAAAATAGTGCACACATTTAATGTGTACATCTGATGTGTCTGGATATATGCCTAGCCTGTGATACCATCACTCCAACAATGGTACTAAATATACCTATCACTTCCAAAAATTACCTTTTTTCGTGCGTGCGTGTGTGTGTGTGTGTGTGTGTTGGTAAGAATACAACACAAGATCTCTCCTATCGTATTTTAAAGTGCAAAATATTGTACTTAACTACAGGCACAATGTTGTATAATAGATCTCTAGAACTTAGTCATTCTGCGTAACTAAAACTTTATATCCATTGAAAAACAATTCTCCTTTTCCGCCTCTTCTAGCCCCTGGCCACAACCATTTTATTCTCTCCTTCTGTGAGTTTCACTATTTTAGATACCTCATATGAGTGGAGTCATGCAACAATTTGTCCTGTGACTGGCTTATTTCACTTGCCAAAAGGTTCTCTGGGTTTATCTATGTTGCCATAAATGGCAGATTTCCTTGTTTTTTAAAGCCGAATAACATTGCATTATATGTATATACCACATTTTTCTGATGTATTCATTTGTCAATGGTCTTGAGGTTGTTTCAGTATCTTGATTATTGTGGATAATGCTGCAGCGAACATGGGGATGCAGCTATCTCTTCAAGATACTGCTTTCAGTTATTTTGGGTATATATACTGAAGTGGGATTGCTGGATCATATGCTAGTTCTATTTTTAATTTTTTGAGAACCCTCCATATGCTTTTCCATTGTAGACACACCATTCTACATTCCTAACAATGTATAAAGATTTCAGTTTCTCCACATTCTCGCCAATACTTATTTTTCTTTTTCAGTAAAGTGATATTTCATTGTGGTTTTGTTCTGTGTTTTCCTTGGTGATATTGGGCACCTTTTCATATACCTGTTGTCGATTTGTATGTATTCTTTGGAGAAATGTCTATTTAAGTCCTTTGGCCATTTTTTAATTGAATTATATGTTTTGTGTTTTGCTATTGAGTTGTATGGGTTCCTTATATACTTTGGATATTAATACCTTATCAAACAGATGGTTTGCAAGTATTTTCTCACATTTGTAGGATGTCTTTTCAATCTGTTAATTGTTTCCTTTGCTATGCAGAAGCAAAGTTTAATAAGTTCAGTAAAGAATTCATCTTTTTTATTTTTGCCATTCTTTCTTATATTGTGATGAAAATAATATTAAATAATGATAATAATTAATGGTAATTTCTTTTGCTAAAATGAGTGGCAAAATAGAAAACTGAATTGCCAATGTTCTGTTGACTCTAAATTATTTTGTAACCATTATGGTATTTGTGAATCACCACTCAAGGCTTCCCTTGATGTATATTTACCTTTAAAGATTCATTACAGAGGGACTAAGGATGAGTTTAAAAAGCAACTTGATGCCTACAGTGAGACTTGTCCTTTTCTTTTCCATAAAAAATAATTACTTCTTCCAATATCACCCAGTCACTATCCAACAAATACAATGTATTTGTGTTCTAAATTAGAATGCAGAGTATGGTTAACGTTTATAATAGTGTTTAAGCCAGGCAGTGTGTTAAAAATGAAATAAATTAAGGATGACCAAAAATATGAAAAAAAAACATGTAGTCTCATTCACACTAAAACCCAAAGCTGCCTTAATTTCTTAAAATGTTCCTTCAGAAATATATAAACAGTGATAATCTTTCTTGTGGCTACAGCCAATATTTGTTCTAATTACTCTTAATTCCAAAAGCTGTAATTATTGAATCTAACTGGTCTTTCCTCTTTCATATTTTGAGTGAATTATTTATATTTGAGAAACAAAGCAGCTTTTTTTCAAATGTTTCATATTCTTTTTGCACCCTACTTGTGATTTATATTGCCAATCTCATTTTACAAGGATTGTTGAGGTATTATGAGAGAGACCTAGAGCTGTATGTCAAATGATATCTACTCCCTCCTCTTGATAAAAGTCATAAAAAGGTTGATTTGCTGATTTGAGGTGTAACTCATTTGTGAATTAACATAATTAAGATGACAGAGTGGTAAATAAAACAAATAAGACTGACTCTAGTATTCCTGAACTGATTGGGCCAGTGCTAATGTAATGCTTCTGGAAAGAAAATGTGAAGGCAACTGATAACATGGATGAAATAGCGAAAATCTTTCAACCACGTTTAGGTGGCATTTACCTTTTTATCAACTGGCAGAAATGCAGGAATTAAGAAAAGAACAGCGGTTGCTGGTTAGCTCAATTGGTTAGAGCATGGTGCTGGTAACACCAAGGTGGCCTGTTCGATCCCCACATGGGCCACTGTGAGCTGTGCCCTCCTTAAAAGAAAAGAAAAGAATAAACCTTAACGCAAAAGATTCAAGATCCAGCTTAGTTAATTTTCATCCTGTTAGTTAAAATAGTGGATGATTCTGAAGGTAAACTGAATAGCCAATGGAGAGCTAATAAAAAGTAAAAGTTGCGGATGAAAATACAAGGAAAAAAATAGCAAACACAGATTGAGGAAAAATAGTGTAGGGTACTAAGTTTCAGACAGCACTCATCAGAAGTGGTAGTTTTCACATAAACTCGTCAGTTCTAATTCACATGCGTTTATATATCTAAGATTAAAACATGTTGCTTAGGTTTGCACATATGATTATGTATGTAGTATTTGAAACTCTAAAAATGAGCACACAATACAAATGTATGACTCTTAAAAGATGATGGTAGTTAAGAATGTTTAATTTAACATATACGCATACAGACGCGCACACACACACGCACACACACGCACACACACTTGCAGAAGCTGGTTAATGATTTAGAGCTTTCTAAATAAACCGTAGTGTTTATCTATGGGATGTCGGGGGAAGAGGACAATACGTATAGAGGTGCAAAGAGGTAATAGTAGTCCTTCATAAAATCAAGCCCTGTAGTTACTGATGTCTTCATAAAAGACTGTAATTATCTCTTGTCCTTCTTTTCCATGACCCCATAACATTCTGTGAAGCTTGAAAAGCCAATCTCATCAACTTCCATTAATGAGTGAAGGCTGAACATTGGCATTTAATTCCATTTTCTCCTGAGTGCCTCCAAATTGAGTAAGGGAAGTTTTTTTTTTCTTTAATGACACAAAGACCAAAAGAATGGAAAAATAAATAATTTTTAAATGGACATGTGGTAGAAAGAAAGACTTAGAAAGAAAGCCAAGGAGCAACCCAATAAGCAGTATAGAACCCTCCAAAAGCTCAAAAATTCGGGATGGTAATTACTTCTAGAAGCTGGACTTAAAAAATCAGAAATAATTGAAATTTTGCATAAGCATCAAACATGCCCAGAATCCTACCTGTCTGGCAGAAAAGTTGAAATTTATTCAGAGTACAGAGCAAAAGAAAGGACCTCTGCATTGAAGGGCCCAAGGCCAGTTGGGAGGCAGAACACTACCCTTAAATGGGGAAATGACCTCCTTCCCTGAGACTTATGACCAGGCTAACTTCATGGATGGCCCAATGAATAGCCCAATCAGGACTGTCGACTGTCTGATATGAAATCCATAAAAGACAGGCCCAACCCACTGGCACAGAGTCTCCATTTGTTGTTTGTTTGTTTGTTTGTTTTTAATGTCCCACCACTGTTGTCCATCCCTAGACATCTGAAAAAAGACTTCAACATGGAAAACAGAACACAAAACCAATGAAAATAAAAGGCTGAAAGAAACAGACTCTTTAGGGAAATAAAAAGTTTAAATAAAGAACTAATAGTAATATTTTCAAAGACATGGTAAGATATTGCATCTTTGAAAATAGGAGCAAATACTGCACAAAGGAATAGAATAAGAAAAAAAAGTCTTAGAAATAGAAAACATGTAATGATAGAAATAAAACACTTAATAGAAGGGTATGAAGAAAGAAATTGAGGAAATATATAAACATGTAAAACAAAAGGGTGAGGGAAGGGTATGTAAAAGAGAGAATATAAGATAACTAGAAAACTAATTCAGGATGCCCCAACATTTAATAAGAAGAGTTTGGGAAGGAGTAGAGAAAATAAAGGGAATAAATCATTTAAACTATATTTTAAGAAAATTTCCCAGAACTGAAGAACATGAATTTCAAGATTAAAATGGCCCTCTGAATGCCTCAGTGGGTGGAAATCCCCACCGCCACCACCATATTGAAGCACCTTTTTGCCAAATTTCAGATAACTGGGGAAAAAGAAACATATCAAATTTCCAGAGAAAGAAGGTTGTGGGGGCAAAGAGAAAAGAAAAGAGAGAAAAGAGAAGGGAAGGGAAAGAAAGGGAAGGGAAAGGGAAGGCAAGGGAAGAGAAGGGAAGAGAAAAAGGAAGGGAAGGAAAAAGAAGGGGGAATTAAAAGGATTGGGAACTAATGTCACTTAGAAGCATTTTAAAATACTTTAGTAAATGAGAAGATATACCACATTCAGGGATGAGAAGTGTCAATATTGTGAAGATGGCAATCCTGCTCCAGTCCTGTCTTCTACTTTCTTTCTACGTTCTCACCATGGACCAGCTAAGCTATTTTTGCTTGAGTTCTTAAAATATATTACGCCTCTCTCTGCCTCAGAAGATTTGCACATGCTTTTCTTTCAATCTGAATGCTCTTCTTATCGTTTTTAGCTCAGTTAATTCCTACTCATCCATCAAATATCAGTGTAGATGTCACTTCCTCAGTGCATTTTCCCTTATTACCGAAAATAACTTCACTCCTCATATTACCCTGTATTTTTAAATCACTGCACTTATGTAATTTGTAATTATACATGACTTGTCATTTTTATCCATATAATATCCATTTTATTCATGAGATCATAAGTTCTACTTTGCTTAGTACAGTGGCAAGAATATAGTAGGTCACCTATCAAATTATGAGTTATTCTGTGCTGAATGTACCTTGTTTTGTAATTCTCTTTCCAGCTAAGACATAAATTCCATGGAGCATAGATTTTCTGTTTTGTTTACCGTTATATTCTCAGTGCCTGGCATTTAGTAGTTGCCCACAAAATATGTTACTTAAAGTCACTTAAATATTTGATCCATTTTTTTTAGCTTTTCTTTAAATTAAAGTTTATTGGGGTGACGATATTTAATAAAGTTACATAGGTTTCAAGTGTACAGTTCTGTAATACATCATCTATATATCACATTGTATGTTCACCACCCAGAGTCAGTTCTTCTATCACCACATATTTGATCCTGTTTACCCTCATCTATCACGCCCCTCCCCCCTTACCCTCTGGTAGCCACTAAACTATTGTTTATGTCGTAAGTTTTGTTTCTTTATGTGTTTGTCTTGTTCCTTTGTTGCTTTCAGTTTTATATCCCACATATCATTGAAATCATATGGTTCTCGACTTTGTCTGTTTGACTTATTCCGCTTAGCATTATAATCTCAAGATCCATCCATGTTGCTGCAAATGGCATTATTTCATCTTTTCTTGTGGCAGAGTAGTATTCCATTGTTATATATACCATATCTTCTTTATCCAATCATCTATTGATGGACACTTTGGTTGTTTCCATGGGTTGGCCACCATAAATAAAGCTGCAATGAACATCAGAGCACATACCATGTTTCCCCGAAAGTAAGACCTAGCCGGACAATCAGCTCTAATGTGTCTTTTGGAGCAAAAATTAATATAAGACCCGGTCTTATTTTACAATAATATAAGCCTGGGTCTTAATAGAATAGAATAGAATAGAATAGAATAGAATAGAATAGAATAGAATAGAATAGAATAGAATAGAATAGAATAGAATAGAATAGAATAGAATAGAATACTGAGTCTTATATTAATATTTGCTCCAAAAGACGCATTAGAGCTGATTGTCTGCCTAGGTCTTATTTTTGGGGAAACATGGTATATCTTTACAGATAAATGTTTTCAGATATTTTTGGTATATATTTGCTGGGTCATACGGTAACTCTATTCTTAATTTTTTGAGGAACCTCCACACTGCCTTCCATAGCGGCTGCACCAATCTGCATTCCCACCAACAGTATTTGAGGGTTCCTTTTTCTCCACAGGCTCTCCAACACTTGTTACTATTTGTCTGGTTGACGATAGCTATTCTAACTGATGTGAGGTAATATCTCATCGTGGTTTTTATTTGCATTTCTCTGATTATTAGTGATATTGAACTTCTTTTCATATGTCTATTGGCCATCTGTATGTCCTCTTTGGAGAAATGTCTCTTCAGGTCTGTTGCCCATTTTTTAATGGGATGGTTTGTTTGTTTGTTTTTGGTGTTGAGTTGTATGAGTACCTTGTGTATTTTGGATATTAGCCCCTTATCAGAGGCATTGTTTACAAATATTTTCTCCCAAGCGGTTGTTTGCCTCTTTATTTTGTTGATGATTTCTTTTGCTGTGCAGAATCTTTGAGAGAGGAAGTATCAAAAGATACTTGAGTAACAACTTTCACTGAAATGATTTCCCATGAAAGAGGTATCAAAAAATCAAAATTCTCTGTAAAGCATTGGGCACACGCTGATTCATAATAAAATTTGTGTAGGAAATAAAGGGAATCTATTATTTCCTTATTCAGTCATCAGTGAATGACCTACCATGTCCAAGAGATCCAAGAGGGACAAATGCGTTCATGGTGGGGCAAAGATGAGGTATATGGGCAAACACTGTGGGCGTCACGTAGACCACACCTCCCTGTCTACTGCTTTCACAGAATCATATCTGAACTCTCCTCGTGCCTTAGACTTTTCTCACCAGTCATCTTGGTTAAAATGGCCCCTTTATACTTCAAAGCCATCCTAAGGGACTAAATCTTCTCGTGTCAAGCCCACGTTTCTCTTGAAGGGAAGGAGCTTTGTTGCTTATTCTTGCTTTCTTTACTATTTTCACTGGGAATACTAGCACCTTTGCTCCTCTTCACAACACCTCCTGCTTTTCAAGGGACTTTTCAAGTCTGAATTCCCTGTGATTGGAGAAGAATCTGGAAACATATAGTAGGTTCCGTATTTGAAGTGATTGTTTTTTTCCCAAGCTAACCTTTATCCTTAAGACAATGGGCTTATGAAATATTCTAAGCAGGGGAAATACAGGAGCAGGTTTGGTATGTTAAGGATCACTGCAGGTAAAACGGAAGTGGACCAAGAAGAGAACCAGCCTAGAGCCTGGGAAGATCAGTTGGGATATTTTTGCAACAATTCAGGAACTGCTAAGGGTCTGAAGGAAAGTAATAATAGGGGAAGAGCAGAGAAACTAAAGGTTGTGGCTTATGCAGCATTGAAAGGGGAGTGAAAATTAAGGTTCTTGTCTGAGGCTGGTCCTGGAACGAAGGTTTATCTGCTCAGGAAGTAAACATTTTAGACCTGTGCCCCTTCTCCCTCTGCCTTTCTCTCCCCTTTCATTTTGGGTCCTCAGGAAAATTTACAAAGATGCAGACAACTCAAAGATTTATAAGCATATTTTTAAAGTAGGAAGCAGAAGCCAGTGAATTTAAGAAGCCCGAACTCTGTGCTTTCAGTCCTCTGTTTTTGATGACTTGTTCTCAGAAACTTAGAACAGCTCTCTTTAAGTGGATTCTCAGGATAGCTACTTAATTATCTTGTTATTTATGCCCATTTAAGATAGAGACCTTTCGGCAGCTCAGCTGAGGCCATCGGATCATGACCTTTGCTGACAAACTTCCTGACTTCAGTGATGTGTCTCTGCAGGCAGTGCCCTCTATTTATATGTATGTCTAAAATGAAATCCTACAAGTCTGAATTAAGAGAATTTTGCCTTTTCTAACTAAGTTGTTTTGTGCCCAAAGGGAAAAGGCTGTTAAAAGAACTGATTTTGGTGTTTTAGTTGGCTTATGCAAATTTTAGACAAGCCATTCTCTTGAGTTCACTATATTTCCTACTCAGAATATATATGTAAGGATTCATGCCTTTGGAGGATATACCTAGAAATATTTCATTCTGTTTCAGAGAGAAAGGGGAATGGTGAGGGGAGAAAATGTAGAGGGGAAAATATTTGGTGGGCATCAGATGTTGACTAAATACTGTGCGCACGTCATTTCATTTAATTTTTGTAGCAAACCAGCAAAGCAAAAATTATTTTACGCATTTCTATGGATAAACAAGCTCAGAGAAGCCAGGCTACTTGCATGGTTAATAACTGTCAGAGCCAGGTTCAAATCACGGTTTTTCAAACTCCAAAATTCTTGTTCCTAGTATCTAACTGCAAATGACTTAATAGACCAATGAATGCCTCATTTTCAAAAGGTATATCATTGGGAAGAAAAGGACAGAAATAATAGGAACATTGATTTTGCTCCTTGTATTTCATTGACTTATTTTTAATTTTTTGGTTTATGGCCCTTAAAAATAAATTATGTGATCGACAAGAATCACATGGATTTATTTAAAATAATTTAAGCAGTAGTCTCCCCTGCCCCCATTTTTAATAGGAATGAAGGATAAATCATGGTATTGCCATTAGCAACGTGTATTCACTCTTTCTATCAAAAAACGACAATTTACATACTGAGTTTACCAAGATATTTATAGGTAAAAATCTGTACAGATATTATACAGAATGATATAAAAGTGGGAGTTAAGTTGATATCTAAATGTTAATTTAGATTAATTCATTACTTAAATAATGTTTCTACATTAAGATCAACTTTAAAACTATCTTCAGTGATATAGCTACTGTATAATATGAACACCATTTGTAACTTTATATAGTCATTTGCACTTCGCAAGCTATTTTCATATTTTTTGTACATTATCTCTGCTTCAGAAGAGAAAGCTATGACTCACAGTGTTACAAGATTTGCCCAAGGTCACAAGCTCAGAAATGATGGCATCAAGCCTCAAACCTAGTTATTTTGATTCCAAGATCTATGTTCTTTCCACTCTATTGAGACTCCCTTTCTTTCCTTGGAAACATTTGTATTAGTGATTTGTGTGAAGTCGTGGAACTGTTGTTTATCAAATTTGTCCTTCACACAGAGCTAGAAGTTTAATGTGACTGACTAATGACACAGTCAAAATCAGAAGGGAAAAAGCAAACAAACAAAAAACAAAAACAAAAAAAACTTCCTGACTGAAAAGTTGAACTTAAACTAGAAAGTTGAAATTTAGTAGACATAAATATAAACTCTAGCAATTAGGTTAATCAATTGATTCAGTGACCTTGGAGGTCTTGTCGAACTATGAGAATCTTTTATGTACAAAATAATGCTTTTTAAAAAATTTTCTTTCCTATTTGATAGTATTAAAATCTAAATTTACCTTTGATATCTACTGTATGATTTTACTGAATATTTACATAGGAAACTATGATTTAGAGATAGATAATATGATTACCAGCCAGCTTTGTTCTGCAAATGAACTGATTGATTACAGCTACTTTGAGGAGAATAATTTGAGAACTTGAGGTAGAATGACTTCGGGCTGAATAATGCCTACTATACACAAACTAAGTGAATATGTAATTCTGTTGCAATTTGTAAACCATTAATTGCTATGTAATGAATGTTTAACAGCAATGAGAAAATTATATGAATATCAAAGTAGCCATAAATTTACAAATCTAATCTTGCTACCAGAAAGAGCATGACTTAATGACATTTGAGAGATCCATTTATCATTCATGAACATACTTTCAAAATATAGTTTGGTCATAGAATTCTGTACAGAATAACAGAATAGAGGCATTTATAGACTGTTAAAGGCAAATCTTTTTTTTTCTGGCATAATCATGAATACAACTTATCGCTAAATGAAGCCAGAGATAATAATGGTGGTAGGTAAACCAAATGTGCTATTCCAACTTATACCTGTAGGATTCCATCTGTCTTCCAAGGCATCCTTGAAATGGGATTGTCATAGATCCTTTAGATTATTAATTCATTTTCATTTGTTATAATGGAGATGGCTTTATTGTTTTGTATGTTTATGTTTCATAAGATATCTTACTTTTCAAAGCAAAGAGAAACTGAGTGTTTGACCAGTTTAAATAATAGAAGTGTCAGTGAGCAAGTTACTCATTATTTACTAAGCTTTCTGAGTACTACTTCTAAGTTACTATAAAAGATGAGACTATATAAATGAAAGAAATAGACAGAGGGAAGAATTGTAGCAAGGTGGCTGAAGAACAGACTTCAAAATAGAACAAAGCTGATTTCAGTTCTTAGCTTTGTGGATTATAGGTGAGATGTCAGGTAAGTTATTTAATTTATCTGAACCTTATTTTTCTCATGTATAAAGTCATTAATCTAATATTTTTGTAGTGAATAGAAACAATGAACATAAAGAACTTAACACAAGACTTGGCACAAAGTAAGAGCTCAATGATTTGATAAGTAGGTTGGTGCAAAAGTAATTGTGGTTTCAGACCATGAATTTTAAATCATTATAACTAGGCTCAAACACATCTTTAATAATCAAAATAGGAACCATTACAATCAACACATTTTTGCCAATGAGATATAAGTTTGTTTATTCCTGTAGCGTAAAGATCTGTGGGTCAGGATTCGCTGAACTCTTGGAAAGCATTTTCTGCATCCTGCTGGTTGTGGAAGGATTTTCCCTGCAAAAAGTTGTTGAGATGCTTAAAGCAGTGGTAGTCAGTTAGCGAGAGGTCAGATGAATATGGTGGATGAGGCACAACTTTGTAGCCCAATTCGTTCAACTTTTGAAGCGTTGGTTGTGCGACGTGCGGTCAGGGGTTGTAGTGGAGAAGAACTGGGCCTTTCTGTTGACCAATGACAGATGTAGGCGTTGCAGTTTTTGGTGCATCTCATGGACTTGCTGAGCATACTTCTCAGATGTAATGATTTCGCCGGGATTCAGAAAGTTGTAGTGGATCATACCGGCAGCAGGCCACCAAACAGTGACCGTGACCTTTTTTTTGTTTCAAGTTTGGCTTTGGGAAGTGCTTAGGAGCTTCTTCTCGGTCCAACCGCTGAACTGGTTATCGCAGGTTGTAGTATAAAATCCACTTTTCGTCACACATCACAATCCAATTGAGAAATGGTTTGTTGTTGTTGCATAGAATAAGAGAAAATGACACTTCAAAACGACGATTTTTGTTGTTGTTATCGTTCAGCTCATGAGGCACCCACTTATTGAGCTTTTTCACCTTTCTGATTGGCTTCAAATGCCAAATGACCATAGAATGGTCCACGTTGAGTTCTTCGGCAACTTCTCGTGTAGTTGCAAGAGGATCAGCTTCGATGATTGCTCTCAGTTAGTCATTGTCAACTTCCGATGGCCGGCCACTATGCTCTCAGCTTCAAGGCTCTCATCTCCTTTGCAAAACTTCCTGAACCATCACTGCACTGTATGTTCGTTAGCAGTTCCTGGACCAAACGTTGATGTTGCGAGTTGTCTCTGCTGCTTTACGACCCATTTTGAACTCAAATAAGAAAATCACTTGAATTTGCTTTTTGTCTAACATCATTTCCGTAGTGTAAAATAAATATAAAATAAATGGCAAGTAGTAAGTCATTAGCAAAAAAAAAACATAAAGTGAGAAATGCACATTAAAATGATGTATAACATAACCACATTTATTTAAGAATGTATTCTAAAATCAGATAGCAAATTTCAATAATCCAAAAACCGCAGTTACTTTTGCACCAACCTAATAATTCAGTATTATTCTCTTTCCTGCAAGGAGCTGTGTTTCCTCACACATTCTGAGTAATTTTTGCTTTTGTTTGTTGGTTGGTTGATGGATTGATAAAAATATTCTTAATTACTTGATATTATTTTTAAAAACATTAGTCAGAGAAATTAGAAGTCAATGTTAAAATTTAAATATGGTAAAAGATTAGCACTTTTTAAGTTGACATCATGTAGTTACACCAAACTAGAAATTAATTCTTTAGGGCTTAGGAATTGTTTTAGGTACAGCTGAAAATTGGGTAGTCACAAGTTTAAGGCCATCAAACAAGAAGTCTAACAGAAAAAGCATGGATAAAAAAGGCAGGAAAAAAAAGCAGAAAAAATTTCTTAATGTTTTCCAATATTAAATTTTCTTTTTTTTTCCTGATTTTATTTGTGTCTTTTCTCTTTTTATCTTAGTGAGTCTAGCCAAGGGTTTGTCAATTTTATTAATCTTTTCAAAGAACCAGCTCTTTGTCGCATTAATTTTTTTCTATTGTCTTTCTGTTCTCTATTTCATTTAGTTCTGCTCTGATTTTTATTATTTCCTTCCTTCCTTTGACTTTGGGTTTCATTGATTCTTCTCTTTCTAGTTCTTTAAGGTGTAATGTGAGGTTATTTATCTGGGATTTTTCTTTTTTCTTTAGATAGGCCTGTAATGATTTAAATTTCCCTCCTAAAACTGCTTTTGCTGCATCCCAAAAATTTTGGTAGGATGTATTTTCCTTCTCATTTGCATCTATGTACCTTTTGATCTCTCCTCTTATTTCTTCTTTAACCCAGTTGTTTGAAAGTATGTTGTTTAATTTCCACATATTTGTGTTTTTTCTGCTTTCTTTTTGCAGTTGATATCGAATTTCAAAGTCTGTGATCAGAGAATATGCTTGGTATGATTTCAGTTTTCTTAAATTTGCTGAGGCTAGTTTTATGTCCCAATATATGGTCTACCCTTGAGAATGTCCCATGTACACTAGAAAAGAATGTATAGTCTGATGTTCTAGGATGAAGTGCTCTATAAATGTCAATTATGCCCATTTTATCTAATGTGTCTTGTAGGGCTGATATTTATTTATTTTTTTCTTGTTTGGATGATCTATCCATAACTGTCAATGATGTATTTAGGTCTCCTACTATAATTGTGCTGTGGTCAGTTTCTCCCTTTAGTTCTGTTAGTAGTTGTTTTGTATATTTCGATGACCCTCTGATCGGGGGCATAAATATTGATGACTGTTATGTCTTCTTGTTGTATAATCCCATTTATCACTATGAAATATCCAACTTTGTCTTTTGTTACCTTTTTGATCCTGAAGTCTGTTTCATCTGATATCAGTATGACTATACCTGCTTCTCTCTGGGTATTATTTACTTGGGGTGTCAATTTCCACCCTTTCACTTTGAGTCTATATTTGTCTTTGTAGCTGAGATATGTCCCTTGGAGACAGCATATGGTTGGGTTTAGTTTCTTTCTTTTTTCTTTTTCTTTTTTTTTAAATTAAAGTTTATTGGGGTGACAATTATTAGTAAGGTTACATAGATTTCAGGTATACAATTCTGTATTACATCATCTATAAAACCCATTGTGTGTTCACCACCCAGAGTCAGTTCTACTTCCATCACCATATATTTGATCCCCTTTACCCTCTTCTACCAACCCTCTTCCCCCTTACCCTCTGGTAGGGTTTAGTTTTTTTGATCCAGTCTGCTACTCTGTGACTTTTTATTGGTGAGTTCAGTCCATTTACAATTAGGGTGATTATTGATATATGAGGATTTCCTATCATTCTATCTTTGGTTTTCTGGTAGGATGGTGTCTCCATTATTTCTTTGCCGTTTTATTGCTGTCTATTATTTCTGCGTGGTGGTATTCTATGATTTTTCCCTCTGTTTCTTCTTTTTGTTATGTTATATATTTCAGTTCTGGTTTTTTTGTTTGTTTGTTTGTTTTTTAATGACTACCATTAAATTTATGTAAAAGGAAGTTTCATATTTAGAGTATTCCATTTTTTTCAGCACACTTATTTTCTCCATTCCCTGGTGCCAGTTCAGACCTAAACTCAAAACGACATTTTGTACACTGCTTACATTTCAGTGTCTGAACAAGGCAAATAATCCAAAATTATTTATGGAAAATTCCCATCTGTGAACCTTCAGTCCAATTTGAATACATTTTAGGACAAATCAACCATGTGAACCACAACTACAGAATGTTACAGAGAAAATTTTGTCTTCTTAATAGGGTGAAAATTTGATTTAGTTTTTTGTTATATTTCACAGGCACTAATTTTTTTGTGTATATTTGTATATATATGTTTCCTGGTAATATTTTGACATAAAAGTATAATTGACATAAAATTAATCGCACAAATCTAAATATACAAATGAGCATATTTGCCACCCCCAAAATTTTCCAATCCATGTGTCCTTAATTTCTTGTATTATTTCATTACCTAGAACCACTACTATAATTTCGAATAGATATTTTCACAGCAGACATCCTTTTCTTCTTTCTGATCTTAGGGGGAAAGCATTCAGTCTTTCACCACTAGATATGATATTAGCTCTAACTTTCTTATAGATACCCTTTATCAGGTTGACTAAGATTTCTTCTATTCCTACTTTACTGAGAGCATTTATCAGGAATGGATGCTGGCTTTTGTCAAACATGTTTTAAAATAACTATAAGTCTACGGGAGTTATCTATTTCTTTCTGAATGAGTAGTGAAGAAATGTTTCCATTTCATCTGTGTTATCAAAAATGTTGGAATAAAATTGTTTGTAATGCTCTTTATGATCTTTTTAAAGTCTTTAGAATCCATAATGACGTCACCTGTCTTATAACTCATATTGGTAATTTGTGCCTTTTACCTTTCTTTTTTTTCCTTAATCAATCTTGTTAGAGATATATCAATATTATTGATCTCCTCTAATAAGCAGCTTTTGTTTCATTGATTTGTTCAGATGTTTTTCTGTGTTCCCTTTCATTGATTTCTGCTTTGATCTTTATTATTATTTTTTTGCTTACTTTTAGTTTCATTCATTGTTCTAATATCTTAAGGTGGGAGCAAATGCTTTTGATCTGTGACCTTTCCTCTTTTCTAATACAGTCATAGAGCGCCCTAAAATTTCCCTTACTTAGTTATCTCTTATATCCCACAAATGTTGATATGTTATATTTTTATTTTTATTTATTTCAAAATATCTTCTAATTCTTTATCCATTCTAATATCTATTTATCCATTCTAATATCTTTTTAAATCTTTCAAGCATAAGACAGACTTTTCTTTGTCATTTTTTAAATTAGTTGTAGAAAGTGGAAGTGAAGTAGATGGTGATAGGAAAAGTTGGATTGGAACAGGTTCTAAAGTGGTATCTAAAGCTGATTAAAAGTTCTCATTTATGTCTTCTTTCCAGTTCCATCGATTTTTTACTTCATGCGTTTTGAAGCCCAGTTAGGTGCTTACATGTTTAGGATTACTATGTCCACTTGATGAACTGACACTTTCATCTATGGTAATATTTTTCTCAATTCTGTGTCTGTTTCTATTGATTAATCATTTTTTCTTTATGAGTCATGTTTTCCTAATATAGTACATGCCTGGAAACTTTTTTTTTTTAATTTATTTTTAATTTATTGGGGTGACAATTGTTAGTAAAATTACATAGATTTCAGGTGTGCAATTCTGTATCACATCATCCATAAATCACAAACTTTTTAAAAATTGTAATCTAGATAATATAAATTTTACCTTCATGGTGGAATGAATATATATGTACATGTATATACACAATTTATATACACACACATAAATTCTAGAGCTAAATATTCTCCACTCCAGAGGCAAGAACCTCTGAGTGCTCTAATCAATGCCTGTGAATTAAGAGCTTTTCCATTTTGGCTTATGGGAACAGGTGTTATTCCAGGCCCTGTATGTTCACTGGGTAATATTCAACCTAATACTTTTGGATTGTGTATTTCAGAGCCTCTGATAGTTAATCAGAGTTAAGTATTTAGTACCCTGCTAAATACTTGAAGGAGACCCTCTGTAGATCCCCAGGGTCCCTTTCTTCACTCCTCTGTTTTATAAACTCTAGCAGCCTTTATCTCCCCAGACTCCTTGAACAATGACCTAGAAATTCCTTCGAGGCAGTCTTCTAAGGCATTTGTATGGTCCATTTTGCTTGTTTTCCATCTGTTATGGATCACTATCCTTTATTGTTTTATATACAATATCTTGAAAACTTTTTTTCATATATTCTGTCAATTTTTTGCTGTTTCAGATGGGAGTGTAAATCTGATCTCTGTTATAACATCTTGGTCAGAAGCCAGATTCATTGGCACTAATTTCTGAATCATGACTAGTAGAAAATAATATTGCATCCTAGAAGTAACTTGAATTTAGAAAAACATGTATTGCTTTTCTTTGTCTTTTAGATGAATGGATAAATGATAAAGTAAATATTACTGAAAAAAATTCTATATAAGATAGAGAGGTAGAGTCAATTCAAATGGAATAAAGAGAGCATATTTCTTAAATATTTTTGAACTACTTTATTCAGCATTGTACATTCTTTCTCAAACATTGAATTATCTGGATAATCCAACATTTTACATGTGTCATATATTGTATGTGGAAATGTGCATGCACACATTTGTGTGTATATATATATATATATATATATATATATATATATATATATATGTCTGCTTTGCTTAATTTCTAAGGGTACTGTGGATTGATTCAAAAGGTTCATAGCGTACTTCACTTTATCATGAAGCCGTTGTGATATAAAACCATGATTTGTCAAAATATATTCAGAAAACTTGCACTGGAAGCAAATGAGGAAACTAGAAGAGATTCTACCAATACAAGTCTCAAAATCTTTCAAGCATAAGACAGACTTTTCTTTGTCATTTTTTAAATTAGTTGTAGAAAGTGGAAGTGAAGTAGATGGTGATAGGAAAAGTTGGATTGGAACAGGTTCTAAAGTGGTATCTAAAGCTGATTAAAAGTTCTCAGCAAACCTATAGGGACAACTCAGAAAACTCCGGCCTGGAGAGCTGTCCTTTGTGCTGTCATCTGATTCATTCATGCATTTAGCCCATAGTATTTAGTACCCGCTACCTTTAAGTCACAGGGGATACAAACAATAAAATGTCAGTGATTTGTTGGAGGACAAAACGACAATATTTAACAAAATGAAAAGACAACCTACAGAATGGGAGAAAAATTTTGCAAACCACATTTTGGATATGGGGTTTAATATCTGAAATATACAAAGAGCTCAGTCAACTCAATAACAACAAAAAATGCAATTGAAAAGTGGGCAGAAGGACTAAATAGACATTTCTCCAAAGAGGACATCCAAGTGGACAATAGACACATGAAAATGTGCTCAACATCACTAATCATCGGGGAAATGCAAATCAAAACCACAATGAGATATCACCTTACACCTTTTACAAAGATTATCATCAAGAAGACAAGAGACAAGTGCTGGTGAGTGGTGAAAGGGAACCCTTATACATTGTCCATGGGAATGTAAATTGATCCAACCACTATGGAAAATTAAAAAATTAAAATAGATTTGCCATGTTATCCAACAATTCCACCTCTGGGTAAATGCCCAAAGGAAGTGAAAACAGGACTTTGATTAAGATATATGCACTTCCGTGTTTATCACAGCATTATTGACAATAGCCAAGATATATGAAACAATCCAAATGCCTTTCTACTAATGAATGGATAAAAAAAGTACGTATACACAAGAAAATAGTATTCAGCCTTAAAAGGAAGATAACTTCCCATTTGCTACAATATGGATGGACCTTGAGCACATCACACTAAGTGAGATAAGTCAGACAGAGAAAAACACGTACTGTATGATATTACTTTTATGTGAAATCTAAAAAAGTTAAACCTGTAAAAATCAGAGTAAAATGGTGATTACCAAAGGATGGGAGGCAGGGGATAAGAATGATGGTGTTTAAGGTTATAAACTTGTACTATGTGGTAAATAAGCCATAGAGATCTAATGCACAGTATAATAATATAGATAGTAATATTGTACTATAATAATGTGATTAATATTGCTGTATCAGCAGTCACATTGCAATATATAAATTCATCAAAGTAATGGATTGTACTCCTTAAACACATGATGTTACATGTCAAATCTGTTCAATAAAATAAAGATCTTTATGGTAGAGACAAAGTGTTAGTCATATTTGTATTAATGATTATAGTTTATTGATGGAAAATGTTTGAGTCAACAGAGCTGGTTTAGAGTCATCTCTTCCACTTACTGAGCCGCCGTGAGCAAGTATAGTCAGCCCTCCATATGTAGTTTCCACATCTGCAGACTCAACCAGGTACAGATCAAAAATATTCAGAAGAAAATGTTACGTTGTTGCTGACATGTACTATGTTGTTAGGCCTACGATGGTTGGGTCTGTATTAAACATGTACAGACTTTTTTGTGTCATTATTCCCTAAACAATATAGTATAATAACTATTTACACAGAATTTACATTGTATTAGGTATTATAATTAATCTAGATATGATTTAAAGTATATAGGTGAATGTGCATACATTATATGCAAATACTGTGCCATTTTACATACAGGACTTGAGCATGGGTGATTGGGTATCCATGGGCAAGTGTGGATCTTAGAACCAATCCTCCACGGATAGCAAGGGACCACTGTAATCTCCAGGTGTCAGTTGCATTATCTTTATGATGAATGCGTTAGAAAAGATCCTGTTCTTCTACAGCATTCTATAATTCTAAGATTCTTATTCATACATAATTGAGCAGCTCTCACCAATATGCTTTTGGTTGCTGATGTATCACATAATTATCTCAAGTTTGTGGGGGCTCTTCAGAATCTCATCACTGAAATGGTTTTTCCTGCTGTGCCAACTGCAATATATATGGATATTGGGACAATTTCTCTTGGATATTTATAGAATTACTATTAAAATATAGTGTTTCTATCGGCATAAAATGGTTAATAGTGTATGTAGGTTATCATTATAGTATTATACCCTTCAGACTTATAAAACATAGAACTTCTAAAGGGAAATTAACTTTGCCTTTCTCTTGTTACCAATTGAAGGCAGTAACATGAGCAATATCACCAAAGTGGCCTAAAATGTGCTCATTTATTGTGAGTCTTATATAACCGAACTAATTCTCTCTCTGCGTACTGGAAACAAAGGTTTTCTTCGGGGAAAGTATCATGTCATTCCTGGCCATTCTCACGTATACATATTGTAAATTTGCACTTGATTTTTTTGGCATGTTATACACCTGGAAGAAAGGCATTGGGTTTGGTAGAGAAAAGGAAGGAAATCACCATTTATGGTATGCCTGTTGTATGCTTTATATAAGATAACTCATTTAATACATGGACATTATATATATTTTGTATCATAACTTCTCATCTTGTGAAACCTGTATTTTGTCTTATAGGTATTAAATTACAGAGGCCAATCTCTCTAACTCTGGAAAAATCCGTTCTATTTTCACTAATCAACAGAAGTTAGACCCATTGAGTCTGCAAAAGTTCACCAAGGCTGTTGTTGTCAGACAAAACCATTTTCTTCTCTACTTCTCACAGAGACCTCCAGGAATCCTTTCTTTCCTCTGTGACTGGAAAGACCAAGAGTCAGAATTTTTCTACATGTACAGAATACTAGGGAATACTGTGGGTTCTACAAAAGGTGTTTTTTTTGTTATGAAATATATTCAAAACTGAGTTTTTGATTCTTATTCAGCTTATCGAAGTCCTTTCTTTATAGTTTATATTTCATTTTAGCATTTTATTCTCTCTTTTCTCCGGTCTGTCATAAAACATATTCAGAATGTTTTTCAGAAAAGATCTTTCTTTATTTGTCCTCAGTGACACTAGCTTCGTCCACGTGCTGCTGGAGACATGTTTGAATATATGAATTGTTGTCCTTCTAAGTGTTCTAATTTCTAAGTTGTGCTTCTAATCTCTCATAGAATCATAGTATCTTGAAAAATGAAAATGACAATAAAGGGATTTCTAGATCGATGGCTTTTTCAAAGCAAGGAGTCTGGAATATTAGAGCTGAAACAGTTTTTGCCCTAAACTTACCTAATTCAATCTTCATTTGCGTGAATGGTAAAATCTTACCATTTTACAAGTGAATAGTTTAAACTCTGTTAACCTGTTAATATCAGAGACAGGTTCCCTGACTCCGGTTCTGTTTCTCTCAAATACTGAGATAGTGTTAAAAATTGTTTAAAGACAAGGGACTATCCGCCAATATTGACTCCCTCCTTGGGTATGGCTGGCGGTAAATGGATGCCTTCTGCAGCATGCTTATTCTAACAGCCCCCTGATTGACCGTCAGCATTTTCTCCTAGCTTAATTCAATCCCTGCTTTCCAAGAGCCCACTCTAACTTGCTCATCTTATTTTTGGGTATTTCGTCTCATCTTAGCTCTTTCATCCTATAATGTTTACAGAGCTGCAGAGAATATCAGTACAGAAAATAATGTTTAATAAATACTGTGTCTCATGTGTTTCTGCTAATGATGCCAGAGAGAGACTGAGGCTCCTTTGTTATTCTTCATATTCCCAAGTCTTACTCATCTTTTAAAAGACTGCCCAAGTTTTTCTCATCAAAGCCTTTCTCAACTACTCAAATCTCATCACTACTACCTTTACTGGACGCCAGTGAGACCATCACACACAGTATTCTTCCACTAACTCAAACTTCCTGATCTAGACTTCAGTTCTATCCATTTTGCTCTGAAATCTCACTCAAACTCGGGGCCTCACCCCTAAGACTGAAGGTCATTAGACCTCTGATATCATAGAAACATAGAAATTCTATTGTACAAGCTCCTACAGTGGTTTCTAACGTCAGTAGCAAAGGGCTCTCTAGCCTTTATTTCTTATAGGTGAAGTTTCCTGAGTAGGGCTGTCAGATAAAATATAAGATACCGAGTTACATTTGAATGCCAGATTAAAAAGAAATACAGTTTAACATCAACTATGCCAAATCTTGCATGGGGTATACTTATGCCAAACATATTCATTGTTTTTATGAAATTCAAATTTAACTTGTAATCCTATACTTTTATTTTCTAAATCTGCTGACTCTATCCCAAGACAGCCTCCCGACATTTTTGACATATTAACTGCATGATACCTGGTCACAATCAATCTTTATTTGGTGTCCTTATATGATCAATATCTTACATGTCTGTAATGGTCCATTGTTTTCAAAGCACCTTTATTTATTACCTTATTTACTCCTCAGCGTTGCCCAAGTGTGTGGTTACTATCTTTCCCACTATGTACTTGTTTGTTCAGTGTCTCTGTGTTTCAGTTTTCTAGGATATAACATCAAGTTAATCATACCTACTTTGATGAAGGGTTACAAAGATTAAATAGGATAAACTACATCAAGCAAATTCCTTGAAAGATAAAAGAAAGCAAATAACCAAATAAACCTATATAACTTCTACACTACTCTGCCATCACCCTAAATAGCTTGCTTAATATGGAGCCAATGTGGGCAAGGGCAGAGTTTCATTTTAATCAGCTGGTTACAGTTAGACTTTTTTAATATGCTTCATAGAGAATTAGGAAATCTGACGTGAAGCTTAAGAAAATACACTTAGTTCTCAACTTCTTTCCTTCATTTGGATATTCCCCTATCTTCATGATGAGATGTTTTGCATTATTATAAGAAATACAAGATTATAAGAAATATATGTGATAATGTTCTTAATTTTAATCAGTTGCTCTGTGTTTTCTCTCAGTGATTTGAGAATTTTTTTAAAAATTAAATGTTTTTAAGGAGTGTTGGATTACATTAATTAAATCTCCAACAGGAACAAACACATCATTCAAAGATACAGGAAGTAGATTGTGAGTCTGTGTCCATTCTCCTTGATAGCTATTCAAGAATATCAATTAGTAACACACTGATGACAACAAATACCAAAGAACTGTCTCATAAATTTTTGTGAGATGTGAAAAATAAAAATATGCCCTGGGGAGCAGAATGAATTCATGTTCAGAGATTATATTTCAAGGTACATGATTAGTATTCATGAGCATGGAACGAGCAGAATTCAGAGATTTCTGCAAGCCAGCCATTCATCTAGGAAGACTGAGAAGAGGAGCTGTTAAGATAGTTAATTTTGATGCTATTACTGTTATTATTTTTCCGGCAGTGATATTTTAGATTCCAACATATCCTACTGATACCTACGAGTTTATTTTCCATGGTCACTGTGTTGAAACGTGTTTTGAGAAATTGGTTACCTCTCAGGTAAACTTGTTCACTTCACAAAAGTTGTTTAACTATAAAGTTATTTAACTATAAAGATCCATGTATTTACTGCTTTACTTGCCCTTTTATACTGGAGAAATTAAAAATAATGAGGCAAATAACGCATATAGTTTTAGTATTTTTCTGTTTCTTTTTTGTGTGCCTTCATGTGCTTTCAAAAATGCAATTTAAGTAGTAAACACACTGCATATTGCATCTAAAATTCTGTGACTATAAAGTGTATTTATACAATGTCTAAGGACAGACAGCCAGATTTCTTATAACTTGCACATTTTTTGGAGTGCTTTTACTAGACATTAGAAAATCGTGTCATTCCAAAATTTACTTTCCAGTAGAAAATTCAAATATGTGATATTAGGTAACAAGGCTTTAATACACTTGTCCAAATGCATTCCATATGTACACTATATAAAATACATCAAGCTGTAAATAATTCCAGTGTATATACCACAACATACAATGATTAAATAGTAGATACTACACAGTGTTATTTATACACGTGCATTTATAAAATAAATAACTGAAATCTAGAAATTCATAATTAGTATTTTGCTAAAATGCATTGTATGAAATGTACAATGTGCTTATTTTTGGATTAAAATTTGCATTCTATACGTGATAATAAATACTGAGAAATAAATGTTCTGAAGTGTTATAAAAACTGCCTGGCAAGTGAGAAATGGCTTGTTAATTGGATACTCGTAGAAGATACAATTGCTTAGCAGAGTATATTCAAATATAAGGTCTTATTTGAAAGTTGCACTTCCTAACTTTCATTTCTTTAAAAAGTAATAGTTTATATGAAGAGAATCTGCCTTCTTACCCGCTAATTGCTTTGGGAAACACTGAATGAAATTTGTGTCTAAGATATCTCTTGGTGACAGACTTGCTTAACATCCTGATGGCCAGCACTAACTTGCAGTTTGTAGGTTTCTTAAAAAGATGACAGACCACCAGTCGCTCCTGGTTCATGGGGCCCAGCAGTGAGTGCTTACCTGAGAGGTGGTATTCTCTGGCCATAGGTGGCTTCCATGGTGACTGTTGAGCCTTAGAAGAGCAGGGAGATGTTTCACATATATAATCATAGTAGAATAGCAGTCTCACAATTATTTTCCCACGTGCTGTACCAAGTACCTGTGAAATATAGGTCCTCTCCTTGCTGTCCTAGAGCACTAGACCAGCCGTAACTGCCATCGATTTGAGCAAAAGTCTTTGAAACACTTTCTCCTCTTTTCTGGTCTCGTTAGGATAATCTTGCTTCAGGTGACACAATTAATAAATGGCAGAGCTGATACTTGAATTTGGATTTATCTTATGTGAGCGATCTTCCTCTTTCAGCTAATGTCATTTCCCCTGATGAGAAATCCAGTGGTTTCCCATTGATGTAAGAGGACAGAGCTCAAATTCAGCTGCACACACTCAAAGCTATACATGATCTGCCTCCATCCTATACACCTTTCCAAACTTCTCTCCCAATCAATGGAAGTATGTATGAACTCCGTACACGTTGTATTTACTCCTTGCCTTTGTGTATTCTCTCTGCTTGAAATACCATTCCCAATTCTCTGCTTAATCAAATACTATATTTTTTCAAGATCCAATTCAAAGTTCACTTCTTAAATTTCCTTCCTTGATCACTTTCTCCAAATTCTTGTAAAACTTTATATCTAACTTATAGCATATAACATTGTATACTATTATTCATTTATGTGTTTTATCTTTCCCACCTGACTGTAAATTAATTGAATGGAGAGTCTATTTCAGACTAATCTCTGCATTTAACAGTGCCCATTGTGAGTAGAATTGCAGCCGCCGTCTCCCTATGGTATGTCTTTAGCTAAATAATATAATCATTTAATAATAAAGTTTGTTTCTCTTTCACAGTAGTTAGAATTCAAATTCACCAATATGTTCCATTGTGAGGTGATTTTAAACGTTTCCTTCTACAAGGTGTCTGAAATTTTAAGACTGCTTTTAAAAGCCTGAAATTCTTATATTATCCACTCATTCATTTGTTCAACCAGCAATTTTTGAATGCTGACAGTGTACAGGAATTATAGCTATCAATACAGGTAAAGAGATAAAAGGGCAATGCCTTCACCAACGAGGGACCTATAGTCTAGTGAGAAATTCAGGTCAACAGATTATTAGTGCAATGCATAAAATTCAGAGGCCGCCAAGGGAGGTGTTTGTTGCACCATCTTGAATCAGCTCTGACTCCTGCTGACTCTGTGAATGAGTGAACCTTCATTTGCCTGGGCATTTCAGGAAAGACTTCACAGAATAACTTTGAATAAAGTCTTTACATAAGAGGATTGATGTCTTGAAGTTGTCTTTTAAAATGTAGGTAATATCTGACAGTCTATGGTAGAGAAATAAACATATGGAGAGGTAAGAGTATTAGCCATTAATGACCCTGAAATCCGTTAATTTATTAGGACCTTAAAACATTAAACCCATAGAGGTATAAAAAGTTGGGGTAGGTTTCACAGAACTCCAAAAAGGCAGCCTGAGACACTATATTTCTGAATGAGTGCTGCGCCTTACGACAGGGGGATTGAAGGTAATAAAATGTACCAGCATTGATGAGCTTGGCCTACTCCATAATTAGGTATAAATCCAGCCCCATCTAAAGTGACCTGAGTAGTTCTAGCCACAGAGCTGTGTCCTCTCCAGCATCAGTTGATTCCTGGAAGCTAGTTAGCGTTCACAGTGGAATTCAACTGAAATGTAGTGTATATTTCACATATAACTTCTTTGGCTCCAGAACTTGATTAGCTAGAGACAGAGACCAAATAAAGAGGAACTCATCTTTTAATAATTAAATTGACTGTTAAAATTAATAATTAATGGAATATTTAAAATTAATGTTAAATTAATGTTGAAACATCCGATGCATTTTCTCCAGAGGGTTGAGAATAATACGGAGCACACCATTCCTGTTTAATAAATTCTTGTTAAATAAGTGTTTGAGAATTCTGAAACTGGTAGGACTTCAAACGTATGTTTGAAAGACTCTTACAGATCATCTTACAAATGCAGCTGTTTATGCTGCCTCCCTTTCCTCAGACCTGCTGAACCGGAATCTCTGTGGAGGAACCTGGGCTTGTGTATGTCAGTGAAGTTCCACAGGTGATTGCAATGTGTATTCCTGGTTAAGAACCACAGTTAAAGTTAATCACCTACACTGCACAGATGAGGAAACAGGTCCACCGGGATTAAGTTCATGGCTAGCTAGTGGCAGAGCTGGGATTTGAATTATTCTCTTTCCCAGTGCTCTTGGCAGTACCTGACAGCTGCCTTTGAAGGGTTTGACCTCTAGAGACATGGGGGAAGAATTAGCAAGTCAAAGCTGGTTGCAGAATAAAGTCCTCATCAGAAATTAAAAATGGCAATGTCAGTGAGGAACAAAGAATAGAAAATGGAATAGAAGAATCTCCTCCCCAAAGATCAAACAACCCTCAACAAAAAAAAATAAGTTAGAGATGTATTTTTTAATAAGATTGGTGGATTCCCTCATTGAACAAACATTATTGAACATTTATTGTATGGTAATTACTGAGAACGGGAGAAAGGAGAAGACAAATGATGAACCCTAGGCTTGACTCTGCGGCATTTTAGAATTTAAGTGTTTTTGACTACAAGAGTGAAGAATCGTAGTCAGATCAATAATACTCAATTCACCTTGAAATCTCTCTTCTGCATTAATCAAGCTATGCAAGTGGTTAACCTGCGCTATTTTACTGAGTATATTAAGAAGCAGTGCTTTCTGTTTGCTATAATTCTACAGAGAAATGCCAGCACTCGTGAACTGATATATGTGAAAGTTTGTGAGATATAGTAGAACTCAGACTCCAGCTCCTCAGTAAGCCATATACTCATGGTTGCAACAACTCCCATTAGGTCTCCAATACGTACATTTACAAAGGAGACACTGATTTCATTACAATTGAGTTTTTGGCATCAACTTCTATTTGGAATTTCTGGGGGTTTTTTTGTTGTTGTTCATGTGTTTTGTGACCTGAGCTGGACTTCATAGAGTCTTAAAGGCTGAACCAAATGTAGAAAAAAAAATGTTATATTCTTGGGTCTTTTTTTTCTATCTCCTTACTCTTAAATCTCGGCCCATGAGCTCTCATCACTCATTGCAATAGTTGGGGAAAAAAAAAATCAAAGAAACACAGGAAAAAGAGAATTTGTCTCCCTGAAGCTTAGAAGAACTATCCTAAAGCATTTATCCACATGTCCTTTCCCCACACTGATTCTTGTTTGGCCAACCAAGGGAGAGGTTTCTGTGGCTTGGGAATACTCCTGGCCATAGTCCATCATCTATGTGGGGCACCAGGAAAGGGTTCAACCTCTGCTCAGCATACCAAATTCTCTGGTCCCTGTCAGCACCCCCTAGATAAACTTTTCTCCTCATACAGGTTATACAATTTGACTAAGACGGTGTCTCTACTAAATGGCAGGACCAGAATATAAATCCAAACTTAGGAAAGTCTGCCTTCAAAGCCAATGTGCCTGTTAGTTCACTGCACTCACTGTCTGTGTGAGAGAGATCTTATCTTCCTATCATAGGAGTTTCTCACCTATGTTTCCCTTTCTCCTCATTGTCCTCTTACTACACTCCTTTGGTGCTTAAGAATGAACTCATGAAGCTCTAGACATCAACTCACAGAATTTAGATTGGTTGATATGCTTAGATAATCAGAAGTTCCTACATTTTCTTCCAGTAGGACTTGGATAGATGACTATTTGCAACAGGTTAATTTGCCTCAAAGAACTGCACATTGGTTTGTGCAGTTATAGAAGGGTGTTGTCCTTAAATTGAACATTGGAACCCAGCAGCCAGTGCCATGCAGTAGTTTATTGCTTTATTGAGACACAAATAAGAATCTCCAATCCAAAAACATACAGGAACCAGTCCTTGGCCAATTGCGCAATACCTGCATGGCAACATCCTTTCTTTTCCTTCACGTGTAATTATTTATGCATTTTAGGAGAAAAATATTGGAGTTTAAAGTATTTCACGTTTAGAGGAATCCCCAAATCTATGGATGTATCACTCTCAAGTGTCATAGGTCTACTGATATGCCTCTGAACTGTCATTGTCGCAGGACTATACAGCCATTGACTGGATTTCTCAGCATAGCCTACCTGGGATGTATGTTATATACCAGTAGAAATAGTCCTGCCTATTGCTTTTTTATTAGAATAAACATTCTGTTTGAATGACATGCTCTGAAAAAGCCAGACCATGGTGAAAAGCCCTCTCCCTGCACATACATCCCTTCCGTTCATGTAACAATCTCCTATTAATAAAATTACTTTTACTTTCACAAGTGTCACCTTTGACCCTCATGGCCACACTGGGAGGTGGGATAGCAGGTATTATTTTCTCCAGTTTATGGATGAGAGCATGTTCGCTCACGGCGCTTAAGGACCTTGCCTGAAGGCTTACAATTAGGAATTGATAGAGATGGGACTTAAATCCCAGGCTCTTAACTCTCAGAGCCGACTCTTTCCATCATATGATATCCCTTGGCTAATCCATCATGGGTGCCTCTCATCACCAGTTATAGTCATAAAGAAATCATTCATTCGTTTATGAAATATTTATTAACTGCTTGCTGTATCGTGGACAATATAATTGGCGCTGAGGATTCGAGGCAAATAAAATATGATTCTTGTCCTTGAGCAAGACATAATTTGCTATAGGAGGGAAATAAATAAAAAAAATATTGATACTGTTTTGCAACTTATTTCACAGAGGTTTAAAAAAAGAGTGTTATAACTACAGGAAAGTACATAACTCTACCTGGGATGATCAGAAAAGGATTTGATATGACAATCTCCTTCTGTCCAGAGAATTACATAGCCCACAGAAACAGCAGTGTTTGGGCCTAGGAATCTTGTAAGAACGGCACTAAGTTAAGAATCAGGAGATTTGATTTTCAAGAACTAATTTACAGAGTGATTCTGGCAACTTTTTCCCCTTTTGGGCCTGAATTTCTTCATCTGTGAAATGAAAGGATTGAGCTAAATGATAGGTAAGTTCCTTTCCAACCCTGAGGTTTTACTTTATTCTTTTTATTTTTCTCACACCTGTGTGTAAACCCCTGTGGAGTTGTTTTCAGAAATTGCTTCTTACTTTTTTTTTTTTTTTTTTTTGCAAGTTAGGAACTCATTCATGATGTCAATTTCTCTTTTCACTAGGTTGGTTCTAATCTCCATTGTCTTTGGCCGACAGTCTGTTGTTTGCCAGGAAGTCTGGGACCAGAGCCCAGACTGTTTCACTTGGAGTTATTGATTGTGCTTCACTGCATTATCCAGTCTTTGGTTTGATCTGGGCACTTTTCTAAGCTATTCATGCCATTCTCATTTCTGTAGGCGAAACAGAAGAAAATACAAATGGAGAGATCTTTTGATCTCTATTATCCTAGAACTGCTGTGACCACAGGTACACAAGAAAGCCAACATTGCTCTAGAGAAACCCAAGATAGGTGGCCACATATGTCCATATGCAAACCCAAGATAGGTGACCATATATGTCCATATTCCCATAGGCTGAAATCAAATCTTCATTAAAGGTGCTAAGTGTGGGATTTTCAGTTTGGAATATCTTTGTGGTGTGAACTTCTACTTCTTTGTATTATTTATTTCATTGTCTATTTATCCATATTATCCATACCTTCACCACCCTCAAAATAAATAGGACTAATAATTTACTGCATATCCTTTAAAACACTTATGTGTCCATACATATGTATATCATGTCATGCATATAAAATAGCATATATAATTCTTTTGAAATATACATTCATATAGACTTTTACAAAAGTGAGATTACCTATACTGCTTTGTAGTTCCTAACTTAATTATTGTTGATAAATTTCCATGTTTAGTCGTTAGGTTTAAATATTCATTTTTATTCTTCATAAATTATTTAGAAAATTAATAATGAAAATTTAAGTTGAATTAAATTTTTCCTATTATAAACAGAAATTCAATGAAAATTTTCATATAAAAAGATGTGGATACTTTTTTTAAAGCCAATTTCTGTAAGTGAACTTCCTGAATTAAAAGTCATCTACATTTTAGAACTCCTAATGCATATTACCAATTTGTCCTCAAATAAAGGACATGAGAGTCCCTCTTCTTCACATCTTTTTCAATATTAGATACAAAACAGTGATTAATTATAGGAAAAGAAAAGCTGTATTCAAAAAAAATTATAACTTTCTACTTTAAAATCTATGTGGAGCTATATTAAAATAAATTCCAAGGTTGCACGTTTGATGTAGAAAAGACATGACATTAAAAGAAAAAAGTTCATTTTTATTAAATATAGAATTATGATTTTAAGGATGTGAGATGTGGACTGTTGTTTTCTGCCCTGCCTAGACAACCACCCCCCAACGACCAACTTTCCAATCAAGATTTTTCTTTAAAATGAGCTGCCTTTTAAAATTTCCTTGACTTACCAAAAGTTCCCAGTCATTCATTCCTAGGAACTGTTTTCTATCTAATATAGATAGAACTTAGGGTCAAGTATTCATAGCAGCAAATACAGTGCTTTGTAAATAACAAATGTTCAGTGAGAGTTTTTAGAATCAGAAGATGAAAGATTAATATTACATCGTACCTGCCTTCAATGGATTTTTCAAACAAATGGAGAAGACAGGAGAAAAGAAGTTTATTAAATGATGTCATATTCAATGATAAGATTGAGAGCAGAGTTGAATACTACCTAACACTGACTCAGGTGAGAGGGAAGTGCTTTCTGTCAGGAAAAAACTCCATAAGTAACTGATACTTGACCTGGGACTTTTAAGCCTGAATAGGAGTTTGTTATTTGCTAAGTGAAAGAGGAAAGAGCTCACAAGAGACGAAATGGGATTCCAGCCAGTGAGAGAGAAGCACAACATAAACAAACAAACAAACAAAACATAAAATTCATGGAGGGAAAAATACAGCACTGTATTATACACCGCAGTATTTTAAGGTTTATTATTTTCTATGTGTGTCATATCTCGCCAATTAAATTTAAAGAGAGATGGGGCCATGAGGGGAGGAAGCTTTGTGGGCGGGGGGTGGGAGGAGGGGCAGCATGACTTAGCTTCTCCTTAATGCTTGTGTTTAACAACAGCAGTTCATAAAACTGTTTATTTAAGTTCATACAGTAAATTATATTTTCAAAATCAAGTGAGAAATATGGTTGTCCTGACACCCATCTTAATTGTCTTACACCACAATAGGCTCTATATTGTGACAAGTAGGAGAATCAGAAAATTTAGATCCTACTTTAAAAAGCAAATGAAAGAGGCTGTTATCAGCATTGTCAAATCAGTGTTGCTGGACTTACTAAATTTTAGTTTCAGTGGCTCAGTGTTTTCGGTATGGTCTCAAGCAATCCTTAGAAGAATTTAATAGTAAGACTCTCTAAGCTTTTGTTTAGATCACTTAAGACATACTTATTTTATTTGGTGCATCTCAAGAACTAGTTCTTTGATTTGCATTTGTTAAAAAAATTGCTGACTTGATAGACACCACCATTTTCTCATGTTGAACACTTAAATTCTGCAGAGATGGTGCCCGTGTCTGGACAGTCACTGGAATTAATATGTCATTCATTCACTGAATTGTAAACATTGTTGGTTGCTTGCTGTATATCAAGAAATAATCCAGATTCTAAGAGTGTAATATAATTATTCTCCTTTCCTAACAGACATGTGTTTTTCTTCCTCTCATCTATGGTGTCAGGAAAAAAGATGCAGGCATTTGTTTGTTCTGTATATTCCTTAGAGAGCAATATAAATTCATGGCCTCAAAGAAGGTAACTTGTGGCAAAGGAGAAACACATATGACCCTAAGAACTCAAGACTATTGTTATCCACTTGTTAAGTTCACATAGATTTTTTAGGCTATGAATCATATATATATAATTAAGGACACATGGCATATATGGTTGATCTCTCTTTCGTGACCTTCTGTGCATAATGGAAATCAGTCAAGAAAATATCCTGGCACTCAGAAACATAACTACTAGCCCTTACTATTTGTTACCTAACTTTTTTATCATCATGGATTTCTACAGAAGTTACAATATTGAATTGAAGCTGTTTGTGGTTTGCTGATCCAATTCTACATCTTTAGCTTAAACCAGCTTAAATTTACTAAATAATGTGGTATATATATCATGCATGTCTTTTAAGTTTTTTTAGGATTTTTATTAAAATATAACTGACATACAATATTATGTTACTTTCAGGTATACACCATTGTTATTCAACATTTGAATACCTAAAGAAGTGATCACCACGATGAGTCTAGCAATCATCTGATACCGTATAAGACTATAACAATATAATTGACTATATTTCCTATGTTGTCTGTTACATTCCCAAGACTTATTTGTTTTCTACCTGAAAATTTGAACCTATTCCCCTTTATCTTTATGCTGCTTTTTTACATTTTTTCAATTAGAGTTGACATTCAATATTATATTAATCTCAGATGTACAACATAATGTTTAGACATTTATATAGTTAATAAGTGGTCCCCCTGACTAGGCTAGTACCCACCTGGCCCTGTACATAGTCATTACCATATTCCCTATGCTTTACTTTACATCCCATTGAACATTTTGTAACTGTCAAATTGTATTTTTTAAACCTTTCCCTTTTCCACCCTGTCCCCACTCCTATCCCATCTATCACCCTGATAGATCTAGTACCCATCTGACACCACACATAATTATTATCATATTATTGACTATATACTTTATGCTATACCCCATATCCCCATGACAACCTTGTAACAACCAATTGGTACTTCATAATTGCTTCTCCTTTTTCACCCACCCCCAACCACCCTCCTATCTGGCAAGCATCAAAATGTTTTCCGTATCTGAGTGTGTTTTGGTTTTGTTTGTTTGTTTATTTTGGTCTTTAGATTCCACTTATAAGTGAAATCATATGACATTTATTTTTTGATGACTGACTTACTATACTCAGAACAATACTCGCTAGGTCCATTCCTGTTAGATGGCCAGATTTCATTCTTTTTTGTGGCTGAGTAATATTCCATTGTAGATACGTACCACCTCTTCTTTATCCATTCATCCATTCAAGGACACCCAGGTTGCCTTCATATGTTGGGTATTGTAGATAGTGCTGCAATGAACATATGGGTGAATATATTCACTTGAAGTAGTGTTCTGGGTTTCTTCAGATAATTACCCAGAAGTGGGATTACTGGTTGCTTCTTTGTCACTTGTTATATATATATATTTTTAAGTTTGTCTGATATAAGTATTGCCACCTCAGCTTTTTTTGTTTATTTCCATTTTCATGAAATATCTTTTTCCATTCCTTTACTTTCAGTCTGTATGTGTCTTGCAATATGAAGTGAGTCTCTTGTAGGCAGCATATGTAAGGGTCTTGTTTTATCCTCCATCTCATTCAGCCACAATCTCCTTTGGTTTTCACAAACAGAAATTATGGGGATTTCTCTCCTGGGCACTGGAACCCGGGGCTGGGGAACCTGGTATGGTGCTGTGACCCTTTATTCCTCCAGAGGGGTATCTCTCTACCTCTATAGCTGAGGTAAACCTCCCAATTTTTAATGGTCACACGAGAGTGTCCCTGCCCCTCCTATCAGCCTCGATGTGGCTTTATGCCCTTAGTTGTAGGGCTTCTGTTCAGCAAGACATCAGGCAAATCTCAATGATGGTTGTTTTGTAGTTTAGTTGTAATTTTGATGTGGTGAGAGAAATTAAGCAAAGCATTTGCCTATTCCACCACCTTGACCAGAAAATTCTCATCTATGTCTTTTAAATTGCATCCCATACAATTTGAAAGAAGATGTTACCTTTTTTATCTTTATTAAATTTATTGGGGTGACATTGGTTAGTAAGATTTTATAGAGTTCAAGTGTACATTTCTATAATACATCATCTATGTATTGCAGTGTGTGTTCACCACCTGAGTTAGTTTTTTTATATAAACTGATTTCACTTATACAACATATATTTATTAAGCATCATTTGTTCCAAACAATGCACTAGGATCCAGAAATGTGGTCTTACAAAGGATGATAACTGCCCTGAAAAAATACCTTAGAGTTTGATGGTTATTTTAAATAGGTAATTCCTAAGAACTAAAATATATAGCAGAAAACCCAAATGCTGGAAACAATTCAAATACAGACCTTGCTTTCTTTTCACTAACTAACCACATGACTGATTCTTTGAACCACATTTTGTTCATGGATCTTGTCTTTTCCATTACCTATTTTTAATTATAATGGAAATGCAAGCAGTCCTGAAGATCAGTGGTAGTGTTTATGCTAGCATTAATAGTACACTAGGCAATTTAATTATATCCTTGAGATGATTTTTCTGGACCAATTAGTGGAACCTATTTTCTCGGAGTAATTCATTGTAGTCCATTTCAAATTACTAATACATTTTATTAAATAGATAACAATCCAGAAGACTGGCTAATTTTTTTTTTTTTTTACCAAGAAAGCTTCTGAAATGTCTTTCTATGTCCCTTCTATGCAGAGCATTATATGAAACTATGCAATATTTTGTTTTCTTATGATAAGATAAGCCCACTGATAAGCACATTGGCAGTATATCAAAGTAGTTAAGAACATGAGTTTCAAGTGTCAGTTCATCCACTTACTAGAGAAATTATTTGGGGCAAGTTATATAAACTCTTTAAGCCTTCATTTACTCATTTGTAGAATAAGGAAATATTGAGTAAATATCGAGTAATATCCAGGCTAAAAAGCTATCACAGAACCTTGCACAAAACAAGTGCTCAATGCACTTGTCGTATTAGGGAGTCCACTTCATGGACGGTGTAGATGCCTGACCACTGCAGTGTATATCTGAAGCTGAAGCTGAATAATAATGAATGTCAACTATAATTATATATATATATATATATATATATATATATATATATATATATATATATACACACACACACATGGTCACAGGATGTGGAGTACAGCATAGGGAATAGAATCAATGGAATTTTAATAGCTATATATAATGTCAGAGGGATAATAGATTGGGGGGGATTATCACTTTGTGAGGGATGTAAATGTCTAACTATTACGTTGTTTTGTACATCTGAAACTAATAAATATGTGTTCAATGTTTTAGTCTTCAAGACTGCACAAATATCTTCAAGAAGTATGCTGTGGAAAACAATTTTTTGTCTTTTCGTATTATATAATCCATCTGAATAGACTATGCTCATAATCAACTTAATTTCCTTTCTTTTCCATTCACATGGTCCAGTTCAGGCCTTTTCTCTATCGTGCTCCAGAGGGAATCATACCACTGCTGTTTGAACTTGAATAGCCATTGTTACGTAGTATGGAGGGCACTAAACTGTGAATCAAATTGGGTCAGAATACATCATCAGCTATATAAACTTGGCCAATTCGCTTCCTCCTATTTGGGATGCTGTTGTCTCTCATGAAATAAAAGTCCTGTCAGTTCCAGGATGCCTTAATCTCTCTTGTGAAATTCTAAGATAGGGATGCCAATATCTCTCAACATATTCTCATTTTCTTCTACTGGGGATCCTGCCATCTTTTCACATGTTCTAGCTTTGATTATTAAGATTCTCTCACTTATTCTAATCTGATTTTTTTGTAAATTCTACTCATTGCTGTTTGGTCTATGTTAATTTTTCAGCCCTTTGAGCCACACAACCAAAATTCTTTCTTATGCATTGTACCTTGGAGGATGGTAATCATGCCCTATCAGAGTTCTCTGGGCTTTATATCCACAGTTGTCTTAGCTATTTCTCATACTAACTAAGCTCCAGATTCATGGATGGACCCTTTATGTAGCCCATTCAGGAAGCAGATCCATTAGGACGTGAATGCACTTTTCGGCCTAATTCCTTATCCAAGTTGACAAGGCAGGTGCAATGACCGGACAGTGACAGAATGTGACCCTTTACCTTAATACTCTCTCTTAATGGCATCATCATCCTCTTCCTTGTTCAGGCTTAAATCTCTTCAATATCCAACACATACAGTGCTTTGTTTCCAAGTTCTGTTAAGTTTATCTCCAGGATGCTTCTCACATCCATTCCCACTGAACCATATTACTCTACGTCCTTAACATCTCAATTGCAATAGCTTCTTTACTGATCACTTTGCTTCTAGTGCCTTTACCTTGGTTCATCTTCTAAAGGTCTAGTAGAATGTTTCTCTTAAAATCTCATTCATTCAAAAGTCTATGATCTGACCCCAACCCAATTCTCCAGATTCAATACATTATCCAGATCTGTCAGAGAATTTTAAGCTATGGGAAATAATTCTGACTTGATGAGAGCAAAAATTCCCATGGAAGTTTTATAGAGGGGATTAAAATAATATGTTATTAGAAAGCTTGTTTGAATTGCAGTGCAAAGAATGACTCGAAGGTGGACAAGGCTGGAGACGATAGACTATTTTAGAGGTTGGTACATTAATCCAGGAAAGAGATACCAGTGCCCTAAAAGAGGGTAGTACAGATGGGAATATATGAAAATGGGCATGTTCTAGACATGTTGAGGATTTCAAGCCCAGTATTAATTATTTCTTTTCTATCTTTTCCCAGCCTGTCCCTGGAGCCCTGAGTTTCTTCTTTTTTGCCTCACTGCCTAAGTACAGATGGGAATGTACTCTATTCCAGTGTGAGCAAGTGTGGTTAACCTTACTTGTAGGTTTGTCCTAACACCAGTTTTAAAACATTAGACAATGACTATATAATAAAATAGGAGAGTCCATGCCTTACATAGAAATAAATTCTACTTTTATCTCTATATCATGATAGACACTGTATAATCTTTAAGGAGTTTTAAATATACATGCATACATTTTTAAGTCTATGAGAATTCTTAATTCTAATTGAGTAAGGAATTGTATGATTTCCTATAAGACCACCAAGAAACTTTTTTTTCAAGGAAATATTATTAGATGGCAGTCTTTTATGATCAAAACCATGTCTTATGCTTTTCCTACCTATTTCAAAGCACCAAAGTGTATTGTGTGGAGGTAATGTGTACTAACTAATATTGATTAAGCTCTTGATAGGTACTAAAATTATGAATGTTGGTCTTAGAGAGGATTTTATGAATTTGACCTCAAAGGCAAGGGAAATAAAAGCAAAAATAAATGAATGGAACTATATCAAACTGAAAAGCTTCTGTACAGCAAAAGAAACCATCAACAAAGCAAAGGCAACTAACCAAATGGGACAAGATATTTTCAAACAACACCTCCAATAAGGGGCTAATGTCCAAAATATATAAAGCACTCATACAACTCAACAACAACAACAACAACAACAAAAACCAGTCCAATTAAAAAATGAGCAGAGGATCCGAATAGACACTTCTCCCAAGAAGATTACAAACCGCCAACAGATTTATGAAAATATGCTCAACTTCACTAGCTTTAGGAAAATGCAAATCAAAACCACAAGAGATACCACCTCACAGCTGTTAGAGTGCCTATTATCAACAAGTAATAACAGTGTTGGAGACGTTGTGGAGAAAAAGGAACCCTCATGGGAATGTAAATTGTTATAGTCCCTATGGAAAATAGTATGAAGGTTCCGAAAAAAATTAAGAACAGAATTACCATACAACCCAGCAATCCCTCTTCTGGATCTGAAAAGATTTATCCATTAAGATATATGTACCCCTATGTTCACTGCAGCATTATTCACGGTGCCCAAGACACGGAAACAACTGAAGTGTTCTTTGACAGATAACTGGATAAAGAAGATGTGGTGCATATATACAATGGAATATTACTGAGCCATAAAAAAAGATGAAATACTGCCATTTGGAACCACATGGATGGATCTTGAGATTATCATGCTAAGCAAAATAAATAAGACAGAAAAGGACGAAAACCATATGATTTCACCTGTAAAACTGAAAGCAACAAATGAACAAGAAAAACAAGTAAAAACTCAGATACAAACAACAATTTAATGGTTACGAGAGGGGAAGTAAAAGAAGGGGAGAGGTAGAATAGGGTAAAGGGGTCACATACATGGTGACAGGAGATTTGACTGGTTGGTGAACACACAATGCAATATATAGATGATGTATTATAGAATTGTACACTTGAAACCAGTATAATTTTATTAAGCAATGTCACCTCAATAAACTTAATTTTTAAAAAGATATGGATAGAAATTCCTCTTTAAAATTTAATTTTTATAACAGAGATGTAAGTTGGAGCTTTAACTAGAAATTCCTATTATTTTGAATGTCACTGTCATCTGCTCAGTACCAGAAATCATAGAAGTCCCATCATAAACATGTTTGGCATTTTTGCATGCAGTATGTTAATGCCAGCTCATCAAAAAGAATAGTTTCCTTGACCGCCACATTTGTTTAATTATTTTCTATTTCAGTATTTGCCACTGGCTGTGCTAATTCCAGCCCCTAAGTAGTCCAAATTAGAATCATTGCACAGATACCTCAAGTTCCCGATGACTGATTTGCCCAGGCAACATTCTTAGATGCAGATTCGTGTAAGTATGAGATAGACTATTTGTAGAGCAAAATATCTGAGATTTGTCAGACCCCTATTACGTAAACAGTGCTATTGGTTTGATTGTAGGACTCAACCCTCAAATGCCATCAGAAGAATTAAAACAAACAAACAAAAAGGCTTATTGGTAATACAATTGGATGCCGAGATGAAGCAGCCCACAGGCTGACAGTCTTCTTCCTGGTATCCTACGTTCTAGCTACTTGCTCTCACAGCTTTCTTTAATTTCCAAATTGTCCTTCTGCCTGGCTTAACATGAACCTAGGTAGTGTACTGATCTATGCCTTAAAAACCATTGTATTCTTCTTTCGGCTCAGCTACAACTGGATGTTGCAAACAATTGCGTAGGAAATAAGTGACATAAAAGCCCAGAGAAAAATAAATGAGTTCACAGAGCACAGGATAAACACTGATTGAAGGAAGGCATACAATCTTTGGGTTAGAGTTTAAACACGAATTCACATCAATGTTATTTCTGACTATGCTGTAAAATTGTAAGCTTTTAAAATAGTTATATAATGCCTTAAAAGAATTTAAACCCCCTTTAATAGTAATGCTGCCCCTCCATATGCTTCAATGTATATTTAATGTTGACCATTTAATATGTATTAATATTTTATACTGAGACATGTAATAATAAAAAAAAAACAGCTGTCCAAGTTACCTACCGAATGTGCATTTATTGAACCCCTACTTTGTGACAGGAGATTTGGATCTGTTACCTAGCTAATCGAGGGATCGTGGAGGTTGGTAATGGTACCAGGTCAGCGTTAATGGTCACAACTTAGCATTTGTTGAAGGTTCCAGGCTTTATGTTTGCAATTGAGAATACAGAGAAAATATGACAAAGTTTCTCTTCTTAAGCATTTATATTTCCCCTATCTATGTTTTCAACCCATTATTCTTTCCTAAGTTCTTCTCTCACATATTGAGTTGCTCATATGACATTTCCAATGAATTTTTCATAGGCACCTCAAATTTAGCTCAAATGCAACAGTTATCTTACTATCTAAAGCTCCACTTGCCTTTTTCAGATGATTCCATCTTGAAAAATGAGTCATTGTAGACTCTTCTTTTAAAACCTTAACTCTCAAGTCTAACTGATGACTAAATGCTTCTTTCCTATATGTTCATTCATTACTCTACATTTATGTTGCCACTGCTTTCAGACCTCCACCATTGCTTGTCATTGCAGTTGTTTCCTATCTGGTCTTCCTGCATTCCCTCTACCACCCTTGCAATTCATCTTTCTTATTGCTGCCAGAGTGATCTTTCTAAAATTTAATTCTGTTATTCCTATTGCCTAGCAGATAAAGTTTAAATTATCTTTCATTGCATTTAAAGTTGTTCATTATCTTGCCCTTGCCACCCTCTCTAAACCCATCTTTTGCTGTGTTCATTCCTGCTTCTAAATGTTCCAGCTTGACCTTTCCAAAGTATATCATGTCATTCCCTACCTCTGAATGATTGTATCTGTTGCTCAAGATGACCTACTCTTTGTCTTTTTCTTGTTTTTGCTTCAAGCTTTTTCTCTCTCTTCCTTCCTAGGCATTGGGCCTCTCATAGAGTGTGTTCATATGTATATACACCTAACCCTATATTTGTTAAAATGACTTGTTACACTTTTTTCCCAGTGGTATTTTTATATTTTAAAAGAGAAAAGTTTCATGTTTCATCTAAACTTATAATAAATCACATATGGTAAGATTTTTCATGGAGTCATATTTCTGGGTAAGGTGGCTATTACAGAATAATGTATAAAATAATTTTGTATGGAGCTTTTATTTGTTTATTCAATAAAAATGAGTAAGACAGAATCTAGGTACTCAAAAAATGAGGAGTTTGTTGGGAAGTGCAGTGAAGTGAGGTTTTTTATGTCTGCAAATAACCTGAATTGTATATTATGAGTAAAGTAACGATTAGATAGATGGAAAGATGAATATAGTGCAAAATCAGCATAGAAGTCTGAAGAACACCTAGAATTTCCTGGCACATAATAGATGCTCAGTAAATCCTTGTGTAATGAATTCATTTTATACATTAGTTAGTGATCTTTAAAGGAATCATGGAAGGCTTTATCTGGTGTATGGTACTAACTAAACCTTGAAGGGTATGTAAAATTTGGATAGAAACACAAAGAACGGAAGTACATTGTAGGCCAGAGGAATGGTCTGTGCAAAGACATGGGGAGACAAAAAGAGTATTTGCATATTTGGGAAGCAGCAAGCAGTTGATATTATTACAGCATAGAATCTACTAGAGAGAGAATTAGAAAAAAAAAAGAATCTTTAGAACTGGTAAGCTCTTTAGTATATTAGCTATTCTGTAAACTACAGAATGCCACTGGATATAGCTTGATGGGTTAGAATTTTTCCCTTGAATTTTTAATATGCTAGAGAAGGAGGTAGTTAAGAGATTTCAATCATTGCAGAAGATAGACTCATATAATTTTAGAAATGTTTACAAATTCCCTTGTATATTTTTTAAAATTTTTAAATAAATGGCTAAATATAGTGAACTAGAATAATGAATGTTTCAATTCATGGCACAAAATGAAAAGAATTATATATGGCAGATAACTAAAACATAGGCTTTACTTAAGTAACTCAGTCTTAGATTTTCACATACTTTATTTATTTGTTTTTTCTTTGCTTCTATGCTTCTTAAATTGAACTTCGCCTCCAAATCTTGACAGTTTCTCTAATTACCCATTATTTCCTTCTTATTAAGGATATTATTCTCTCCACCTCCTTATACCCAGCAAGATATGAAGAGAATAGTCTTTTATAGAAACATTTCTAAAACATTCACTTTTCCATAGAGATAAATAACGTAAAATATCTCCCCTTGAGAACTCATAGCTAAGTGGTGAACACAATAAGCACAGATCAAACCTATATATCTGTCTACCTACTTGTCATCTCCACTTGGATAACGTGTAGACCTTTCAAACAGACTTTCCATCTGTCAATCATAAATAGATTATTTTAGCTACAAAGAACTTAAATTATTATAGCTAGAAGGAATCATTTGTCTCGTATTCTTCATTATCCAAAGGTTGTAGGTGATGACCAAAGAGGGGGACTAACTTTCCTAAATTCATATCTGGATCTGGTTTAGAATATGTTTCTAATTCTTGGTCAACTGATCTTTCTTCTAATTATGTTACTGCTCCAAGAAAACCTTGGATTTTTTTCCAGATTTTTGACCCTTTTTAATACACTCACCAACATGCCAATAAGATAGATGCTCACAAAAGTACTAATGGTTTTTGGTAAAAGTGGCACAAAATCTCCATCAAAATATCAGTTTTGGAGGCTTCCATCCTTTCCTTAGGCTTTTACACATCTTATTTCCTCTAAGAAGTTATCCAACTGCTTATATCTCTACTTGATGTATTTTACAATATAGCTTTCCATATACAATTTAATAGCCCCTTTTCCAGTTTCCCTAGCAACTGATAGAATTTGAAAACAACACTAGTTGGTTTAAACAGAACTGAAAATTAAGAAAAAAATAATTTAACATGGAACTATCATAGTCAAATTTTTAGAGAACTCAAATAATTTAAAAATTTTTTAAGTGATTAACTCACTACTTTAAGAGCCATGTCTGGCCATGTCACTCTTTGTTCTCCATTATAAAAAATGCTATGTGAAACATAGATCATGTAGGACATAATATAAAACTATAATTTCTATATTTTTGGTAAATGGAATTATTGGATAAAAATATGATTTACTTGTACATAAAAGTCCTTTCCCACCCAACTTTTTCTTACACTTTACCACCTCACATGGCCCCTGGCCTCTCCCCAGTCTATTCTTATTGTTTTCTGTTCCCTCTTACATCTCCAGTTTAACATTCTTCATATTTTCTTAAGCATAAAATTTTACCCATACTTTGATCTACATTGTTTCTTCTAAAAACTTGCCATCAAGCTTATTTTTTTTCATATCCAAAGGTCACATCAGGTTTATTTTACAAGACAAAATAAAATCCTTTTAAAAAGTTATTCTTGAGCTAATCATTTACATATAATGGCCTATTATGATCTAAGGAGTAAAGAGGAGTAAGGAGATGTTTCTTCCAAGCCTCGTGTTCAGCAGCCTTAGCTGGTAAGCCAGCAGGCTATAAAGAGAATAGTCTCTTACAGAAACATTTATAAAACACCCACTTTGCCATAGAGATAAATAAAGTGAAATATCTCCCCTTGAGAAACTCATAGCTTAGTGTTGGACACAGGCCTAAATGAAACCTATATATCTACCTACCTACTTGACATCACCACTCGGATAACATACAAGCCTTTCAAACTCAAAATGTCCAAAAAGAAACTAGATTTCCCTCCCTTTCTCCATAATCAGGTCAGATTCCCTGTGTTAGTAAATAATATAATTTCATTACCAAAGCCAGAAAATGGGAAGTTATATCGTTTCTTCACTTCCTCCGTTCAATGCATCAGTCATACCTATTAAACTAACTTTAAAGTAGATCTTAAATATATTTGCTTCTCACCATAGCCATGGCAATGCAATGCATTAAGAATTCTGTGAGCTCAATGGTTCACCTCAGTTTCATTCTGGGTGGTGCAGGAAGGACAAATCAGCAAAGATTTCTTGGAGGAAATCATAGGTGAGATTACTTTCACGTACCTATCAAATTCCTACCCTTCATTCAGAACATATCCCAAGTGTCACCTCCATCAAGCTGTCACTGCATACTTCCATTTCATTTTATTGTTTATACTCTGTTTCTCTGTTAGGCCTAGAGCTTCTTGGTGCCAGGGACCATGTCATATTCATGTCTGTATATTCAATACCTGGCACTATATATGGAAAATACTTGCTGTCCTTTGGAAAAATTGGCATAAGAGGGGAGATTAGAAAATGTGTGCTTTCTATTGTTGCTCCTGAAACATCATATTTTTAAGTGACTGTGCATCTCATCTGACGTGTCAATATATGACTAGATGAAATGGCATGATCTTTGGCAACTGAGCTGAGCATGAGTGTTCTGCCAATAAAAGCAAGATATCCATTTGTTTTCTTTCTGGTAGTTACGTTTAGCCCTGCATGCAACTAAATGGTTCACAGTCACTATCACCATTGCTACCTATGTCAAAAAATGACAAAATATAGATACTCTTTTCTTTAATGCTAAAACTAATACTAATTTCTTTAATGCTAAGATTTTCAGTAAAAATTTGATTCTTCACTCCATCAATCATAGCAAGCCTTTCCTAAATACTTATTATTTGCAAATTTCTTTAGTAAAAATGACTAACTGGGCCAAGCAACTGAATGCTTTGGCTGCCTACTGTAATGTGTACTGGGATCATATATCATTTACCAAAATGTGTTTTTAACAATGTAACTACACACAAAATACTCCTAGACATGATTGTTCAGCTGTTTTAAGTTCCTAATTATTTTACTTTAACTATAGATTTTTCGGGGTCACAGGGAATATGACAATACAAATCTTCATTCCGTCCTTCTCAGTTCACTTTTTAAAAGCGTTAGTCCATTTCGTCTTGCTCTCTTCATCCTCACATTGAGCTTCAGCGTAAGCGAAACTTTCTTCTTTTGAATATACAAAAGTATTTAGGGAGGAAGATCATGTTCTCCACATTTAGAAACTGAGTGAAATAACTACTTAGATAGGAAGAATAAAATTCTGGTGAAGTATGTAATTTGTTCACAAAACTATTTACTTGAAGGTCATTAATTATAAGGGAGCATAATTGCAATTTTAATGTTACTAAGTAACCAAATGCCTACTGTGGAATCATTTCAGCTGAGATAGAAAGATAATCCCTTACACTCCACCTCCACTGACAATCCTTTGCAGAATATGTTTGGAATCTTTTAAGAACTCTGCGTAATGCTAGTAATCAAAATGTTCTGCTTTTTTAGTGTGTTAGCTACCATAGTGTGATAAATTGAATGTAAAATTTTCCATCTTGGAATCTCTTGAGAATGGTTTCAAAATGTTAGCTTAAGTCAGGTCTTCTCTTGTGAATTATATGTGATAGAGCAAGCTGTAAAAATATTTTAAGCTAAATTTACCAGAAGAGATTAAGTAATGGAGACAACAGTTAAATATTTGCAACATGTGACCAGAGATTAACATTCCCAAAGATGGGCAGCCCTTTGCTAATCGGGTTTATGGACATGCTTTGTATTTTGGATAATTCTGTGAGGAGAAATGAAATTCTGCATTTATGGAGTCATTTAAAAAACAACTTTCATTTCCTAATGCCTCAGTTATCTTCACTTATAAGATGAGTAACATCTACCCTGAAACACAGTTTTTATTAAACAGAATGGGAGGGGATGTAGTACCATGATAAAGAGCACAGGCTTTAGAGTCTTACTTTCTGTGTTCCAGCCAGTCCAGCTCTATCACTTACAGCTCTGTGACACTGGGTTCTTCGATGAGAATCTGTGAACCTCATTTTCCTCTTCTGTATTTTGTGGCAGGTAATATCTACCACACCAATTACTGTCATAATTAAATATAATTTGCATTCAAACTAATCACTCAATGCAATATCTGGTACCTAAACTAAGTAAGAGTAGGTTCAGGGGAAGAATACAATGATCAATTAGTTGGTCCTCCAGTGGCATGAGAATGGAGAGTAGAAATGAACTTTCTATGGTAGTTCCGAACTAGCAGGTTTTTACACTAAGTGACTGGGTATCCTATCTAACGGATCTGCATGTGATTAGGAGACATTGTCTCATCTTTGACACCTGAGCAGAGTATGAGATTGCTGTGAACATAAACAAGATATCTGATTGCTTTCTTTCCAGTAGTTGCTTTCCACCCTGTCTGCTGCTATGAGATTTCCTAGGGGAAGAATATGGAAGGAAAGTCCTGTAGTGTACTGTCAAATGTATAACAGCTGGATTTGGGGAAAAAACAGGGCATGGGTAGGTGGCATCGGGGGAGTTTGGTTCGTAGCATTATGAGAAGTTGAGAAGAAATGTGCATAACGGGCCCTGGTATGCTGGCGTGAAGCTGGCACCAGCACTCCACTGATTATGGGCTATTATTGTTCTGTATAGAGAAGGACTCACTGCTAGCACATTTATGGGATCAAAAAAGACAGAATATAAAAATAATCACTGTGTTTCGTATGTGCCAGTGTGTAAGGTGCTTTGAAAACACTAACCCATATAATCCTCCCCTAAACCCTGTAAAGTAGGTGTGTTTTTAATCCATTTTAGAGATAAGAGAACTAAGGTTAAGAGATTTTCTAAGTGCAAACAAACAAATAAGAAATAGAAGTGCCTCTTCGATTCTGTTATAATATGTCATCTGCTGCCTCAATCACAAGAATGTGCTAGCGTCCAAGATGAATATTGGTAGAGTCGTCCTCATTATCCAGAAAGTAGAAAAAAAATGTAGTCAGAAGTCAGACCTCTGGAAAGTCATGGTTATTGTGTAGCAAACCTGGGGGATACATACGCTGTCCGAACTGCTTCCTCTGCTTCCTCGTTTTCCTTTGTCTTTGCTTTTAGTCTAATGTCTACTCTGAAACACCTACCTACCCACATTCTGTGTGTTTTTTTTTCCTTATAGTGTAGTGTTCTAGAGCCCACAGAATGCTAAAGAGTTAATTTGTATTGGCAAATAGACAACATCTGATAAACTATTATTTTATACTGGAAGCTCAATGATAAACTGTATGGGCAATGAGGAAGAGACACAATATTTAATGCTGTATTGTTTACAAGATTCTAAAGACTGAGGGATGAATCTAATGAACAAATCATTTGAACATAAGTCCATCACACTGAATTTGATTTGAAGATATCTCCAAAGTATTTTAAGTAGGTAGTGAAACCTCACTAAATCCAACAGACAGTCTCCATATGTCTAACTATATGTAAAGATGTCTTCACTCTGTTTTGAAAATGTGGAAACAAACACAATATTTAGAAAATAATTAACTTGGGTATGAGTTAGCATAGTAATTTAGAGTCCAGCCTTTTGAATCAGGAGTACTTGAGTTTCAGTCCTGGCTTTGCCACAGTCTCTCATGGTGATCCTGGGCAAATGGCCTAATCTCCAAATCTCAGTTTTCCTCTTTAAAGTGGAAATAATATTAATGTTTAACTAATAAATTTGTTGCAAAGATAAAAGTCAATAATGTCCGTGAAGGGCTTAGCTCCCTGCCTGGCTCACATTGTGAGTGGTCCAGGAGTGAGTGCAGCCATCATCGCTATGGATGTTTCCTCTGAAACCTGCAGGAACCGCAATTGGTCAGTCTTGGACCGTTGAAATGGACATTCTAATTATTTGAACGTTATGCTAGCAGAGACAATTTTCCCCTTATAACATGATGAAACCTAAAGTTTTCCAATATCCGGAGCATAGAGAGGTACAACCTCATTTCTAATAGGGACAATCTTAAATGAGCCAATACATATAAAATCATAAGAAAATGTCTGGCAAAAAATATGTACTTAACAAAAGTTAGCCCTCACTAGTGTTGTTATTACTATTAATACTACTTCTATAAGAATAATTGATTTTTTTCTTATTAGAAATTCAATTTCTTCTTGAAAAATAAAGAACCTAATAATATACATTTTCATAAATATCATATATGCAAAGAGAACAATCAAAATAAATAAAAATTACAATCTTGTGAATCACAATAGTATTTTTAATGCATAAAGGCAAATTTTTTATCCAAGAGGGACAGCATATGAGGAAGGCTTAGAAATCATGTGTATAAATCTAGTACTGTGTTAATGTGATTCTCGGGCTCCTACTGTCATACAGCCATGTTGTTGGCAGCCAGAAGTGTCCCTAATTCCTCTGCTCAGCATGGAATCTCAGCTTTGTTGGCTTGTCAATTTCAACAGGTGTCACTGAGCTATGAAGCGATTAGACGCAGGACACTAGTTCCCCTGTGGTAGCAGAACTCCATGCCTGAGTTGTATGGCCAGTACCTTGAAGGTCCCCCCTTTTTGTTCACACGTAGCAGGAACCCAGGGACCTTTGTGATAGTCACAGAGCAGCAGAACAAGTTCACTATTTGCCTGACAAATGGGCCTGGTTGGAAGCAACCAGGGGACCATCTGTGAGAATCAAATGTAGTTATGATGGCTGGAATCACAGCCAGGAAAATCCAACCTGTTTGGAAATTCCAAGCAAAGGACTGTACCACACCTTTGTTTCACTTAACTGTACATCGATATAATGCATGCACAGAATTGTAGTTAGAGTGGTTTGTGTTCTTAGAACTGTGAACAACTGAAAGATGAGTGCCTAGGCAAAATAAGGGCTCCTGCTTATGTATTGTGAGGTCCATCCCTGTTCATAGAGTGTTTTCAGTTTTCTGCTGCCAAAGCTCAGAGCACATTCTGGTACTCTTTTGAGTCAGACATGAACAGTGCTGATAATCAGAGAGATGTATTAAAGATGGTGAATGTTCTCTTCGTTTTCATGTGTCCTTTCTTAGCCACTCCTACTTCTACATGCTCTTCAAAATAAGCCTTGCACAAAACATCACATCAAAAAATACCAGGGGTGCCAAAAACATGTATACACGTGACTTGTATTCATCTTTTGTTATCGGTATATATTGAGTATTATAATTTTAATACGTTTTCCTTTCTTCAAATGTGTATACTTGTTTTGGCACCCTCTGTATATACACAAACACAGTAGCTTGGTCGCTTCTCTAGGGTCCCATTTGTTTGTTTTTCCAGCTCTGAATGCCATATGTACAGCTACTCAGAAAGGCTAGGATCAGCCTGAGCTGATTTTCAAGATTTCAAATTTCCTAGTGAAAAAAAGTCTCCATGTTTTGGTGCTACAGAAATGAAATGTGTGAATAGATCAAAGGATGATGCAAATGTGTCACTCTTTATAGCTTCTTCCATTGGTAATGAGAGTTTATTTTTGAGAAGCTGTTTTGGTCATTTTCTCTATGTCTCTAAGGACCCATTTGAGCTATACATAAATATTCTAAATGCATAGATATTTCTAAAATGCAAACTAATATTTGATATATGTTACATTTGATACATTACCTGAATTAACTCTCTTTACTCAGTGGTATCATTATCCTTATTTTCCAAATGGGCAAACTAACTCACAGAGAAATTAAAATACTTTCCCAATATCATACAGCTGAAAAGTAGCTTGGTCAAACTTAGATAGGCTAAAAAAAGGAGTCTAAACCCATGACTATTCCAAACCGTGGTCTCAACCATCTGTAGTGGGAGGTAAAAACTTTAAAACAAACAAACAAACAAAAACATAGTGTTTTCACTAGTATTTAGGAAATATTCAAAAATGACCCAATTGGAGTAATAAAGGAAATCCTCGATTAGAAAAAGAACCCTATGACTTCGCTCATACGTGGGATAGAAAACTGAAAGCAACAAACAAACAGAAACTCATAAACATAGACAACAGTTTAGTGTTTAACAGAGGGCAAGAGGGAGGGGGGTGACACAAGAGGGAAAAGGGGATCAAATATATGGTGCTGGAAGGAGAACTGACTCTGGGTGGTGAACACACAATGCAATATATAGATGACGTAGTATAGAACCATGTACTTGAAACCTATATAATTTTAATGAACCTCACCCCAATAAATTTCATAAAAATATAAAGGTAATCAGCATAGAAAAACAAAGAAAAAGAAAAAGCAGCATATTGTAGTGAAGAAGCAGACTAACATAATATTTAAAGAGCATTCCAACAGGGAAGGCAAGTATTAAAATAAATTGCACAATTAATTGTTCTTGTTATAAGTACTACCAGGAAAATACGTAGGCTATCACAAGAGCCTATTAAAAGAAGACCTCCTTTTTCTTTCTTAGTTCTGTAGGAATGGATTCTGCAGAAGAACTGAGACCTAAAGAATGAGTTAGACTTTGCTAGGGGAAGGAGGTGTGTGGAGCGTCTCATTTTCTAGGAAATGATGAAAGTCAGGGTGGCTAGAACATGGAGAGAAGGAAGGAGACATCGCACTAGCCTGGGAAGAGGTGAGGAAGGTCATGACTAGGGTGGTGCCATGCCACAAAAGAAGAGGGAGAGAATGCAAGAGACATCGTGGTGGAGTTGGCATTAATGGACCTCAGTAACAGTGTTGATGTGTGAGGGGCAAACGGTTGATCTGAAGCAGATGTGCTGTGGCTTGGGCTTTGTGGTGACTAAGAACCCAAAGAAATATTTTTAGTTGCGATATAGATGAGAGAAGGAGGAGCAGCTCCAAGGGTGATAAACCTCTTCCACAGCTCGATGTGTGGGTGGTCGTACAGGTGGGTGTGTGAGGATATTAATTGCTTTACTTCTGAAATTAGAAAACTCTGAAGTCATTTCCTCTTTCTCCTGCAAGTGCACAGAATAAAATCCTATTATCGAAATTTTCAGATAATCAGGAGTTTTCTAAGCAGCAGGAAAATTGAACACCTATCCAAACTCAAAACAGTGTTCTTTCTCTTTAGCCTCTGCTGCACTGTGATCCTTTATACCGAGCAGAGCCTGATAAATTTAAGACACCAGAATGCTTGTTTTGTTTAGAGCAAATGCCACCATGGCTAGATTCAGGGAGATGAGGAACTGAAAGAATCTCACTGCCTGCTACTCCCAAATCGCTGTGAAGGGATAAATTATCCTTAACAGGGTTCCTATTTACAGCTCCAGCAGCTTAGCAAGATACTTCTTCGCGTATTCAGAAGGCAACTGAAAACAGTGGATAGAACACAGGCTTTAGATACAATATCCCAGTTTGAATGCCATGCCTACCACTTTCTGACTAGTTGTGGTTACTTAAGCAAATTGCTCTCTGAGCTTAAGATTCATCATCTACAAATGATTTTGGTGAGAATTAAACTCAATAAATTATGCAAGTTATTTATTATACAAAGTGCAGCCTTCATCTAAAAAAGAGTAAGCACTCAACAAACGGCAGCACATTTTATTTAACCCAGGAGAGCAGCAGGCCAAGATCTTGCTTCAATAGAGAGCAGTGAACTTGTTACATAAAATATATTTGAACTTCATAAAACCTGAGTGAAAAGATCCTGTGATGTATAAAAAAAAAAGGAAAAAAAAACTTCTCCCCTCTTTAATGAAGAAATATTTTTATTGAAAAATACCCAGGCCAATTTAGGACAGTAACTTGCATTGATCCCATAAATTCTCTGGGCCATATCTCCTTCTTTAATACAAAAAGCAAATTAGACCGGTGTTATTCAATAGAAATAGAACATGAGCCACATGTATAATTTTAAAATTTCTAATGGCAACGTTATAAAAATTGAAAAGGAACAGGTGAAAATTTTAATATTACATTTTACTTCATCTGTCTAAAATGTTAACTAGTTCAACATGTAACCAATGTAAAAATTATTGAGCCACTTTGCTTTCTCTATTTTGGTACTAAGTCTTCAAAATCACAAGTGTGTTTTATACGTTCAGCATTTCTTAATTCACAGCAGCCACATGTCTAGTGGCTACTATACTGGGCAGCTTGGGGCTCGATATTCTCTAAAAATCTTTTCATGTCTAATATTATGTGGTATTGACTACATATGAAGCCCTTTGTTTTTCTGTTTTTATTGAATGTTATTTTTCATGAACACATGGGTTTACCACGTAGTAAGGGATGAATTTCTGATTTAACTGAGTTAAAAATGAGAACAGGACATTTAAATTGCTTAGCAACTGCTGAGTGGCAATATGGTCCTATCTGTCCAGGAATCCATTCGGAGGCTGTGACAAATGTCCCTCTGTTATTCTTTTTGAAACTGAACACATTATCAAATGATTATATTTAAATTAACACTCTGCCAGATTCTACTAGCACATGTGTTGTAAATAATTTAAAATATTACATGCCCCAGAATCGTAACCTTTATCTATTTCTGTCAAGAATACATTATTTGTTGGAAATATGTTCCTGTTACTTCTTTCATGTGATAAAATTCTATTTAGTTTTAGTGACACATGCTGTCAATCACAGGATAAGAAAACAAATATATAACCAAACCAACACAATTTCTATTCCAAGGTTAAAACATATACTATTTGAATATTTCATCAAGTAATTAAGAACATGGAATTTTTTTCAATTGATTCTTTTTATGAATAGACTTTGTTTTTTAGAAGTTTTAGACTTACAGAAAAATTGTGCAAATAGTATGAAGAGTTCCCTATTCCTCTCAAATACATATGAGGTGTGATCAAACAATATGGTGACAGTTTAAATTTTAAAAAAAATTACAGTAAAAGACACATTGCCATTAATCCCCATCAAAATACTCCCCCTTGCTTTGAACACACTTATCCCACCATTCTTGCCACTTTCTGAAGCAGTTCTGGAAGTTCTCTTTCATTTTGTATTTACATTTTGTGTATTTACTTGCGCTGTTTACTCAACAGTTTCCGGTTCCTCGAGGTAACTGGAAATGAAGTCTTATTTGACATAGATTAACACTTAGTAAGCACATCAAATATGGTAACGAAGATTACCCATTTTTGATCAAAGCTAGAAAACAAAATGCATTCAATTATGTGGTATTTGAATATCTTCAAGGTCAAATTACATAATTTTTTTGTATGTAAAACTGAAGAGGAAAAGGAAAATTTTGAAAGATGTTATTTTCTTCCAATATTCTGTTTCTAGTGCCAGGGGGAATCCAAACTAAGGAGAACACAATCTTTCAAATCACTAATTCAAGGAAGTTTCTTCTCAAGCTTATTTCTCAAAAGGAATTTGAATTTATTCTGAATTTAACTCTATTCCTAAACTTTATTAGTCCTAGCCCTTGGACCATGGATTGGTGGCAGTAAACACTTATTTACTTACAATTTTCTATTTTGGTCTCATTAGCAGAGGGTGATCTATCTGCTGCTTCTACATTTTGAAGTGTTTCCTTCATTTCTATTGCCTTCCCCAGAGACCAGTTCTCTCTGTCACTGGCTTTTCCTCCAGGTCAAATATTGGATTGTGGAGTACCTGCAAAGAAAAGCAGTTGAAAGAAATGTGATCTGATTATGAGGGAAAAAATGAGGAAATTAGATAAATAAAGGGTATACATCTTTTTAAACAGAATCATTTTGGAGATCGTTTGGGAGCCAAGTCAATGAGCTCCAGTTCTCATCTATCCTTCAAAGAAAGGTTGGTTGGGGTATTCATAAACAATGATGGGTATTGGGTCAACTGGATGTTATCAAAACCTTATGGTTTACCCAGAAACCACTTCCTCTGGGTCTTGTAAGAATGTTTTCCTCTTGAATGCCTCAAGAAGTTCTCAGCAGAACAGAAACTAACTAAATGAAAAATGCCAGGCTTGGGGCTGGCTGCTGGGGACCCTCTCCCCTGAGCTTGCCTATAGCAGACCTTTGTCGCTGATATCACGATTGACATGTGCTGTGTCATCAGTATGTGAAGCATCCTCCTTGGTATTGGGGAGACTGTAGAGAGATATCCAAGGTTGCCATCTTCTTGGGGATACAGGACTGGCACAGTAAGAACCTTAGAGATTAAAAATACAGGATATTTAACAAGGTCATGGTCCAAATGAACGGTTCAGATTGAGAATGTTATAGGAATTCAATGGAGAGTTAGGGAATATTGATAGAGTGGTGGAGAAGCAAAAATAGGCTTTTTAGGGCCCATAGACCTGGGTATAAAATCTGTCTTTGCCACTTCGTGACCATGTAACCTCATATAAGTCACTTAACCACTCTGTGATACATTCATTTTTTTTTTATCCACAAGGTCTAATAATAATTATACTACCAGGTATTAATACAAGTAAATGGTTTAGTAGACAGCCAAGCGTATAACTGATCTTCAATAAATGGGAGCCAACGTTATTAATCAGTGTACTCTAGTGAACTTTCTTATTTCTCAATTGGCATATAGGTATATGACTCTTGTGAGATAAGCAGGACTTCCTTGTCCTAAAACCCAGGGGTTGTCAAACTCTTATACTTTTTAAATGTTTCCAGGATACTATTTTTGAGATTCTAGAAAGTGCCTCTGATAGAACTGTTATGGATTGACTCTTGTGTCAAGAATAAACTCTTGAGACTGAAGTCCACTACCAGCACTGCCACTGGTTCACCAAATAGGCTAGTAATGATTCCTTCCGAGAAAGGTAGCGTGGTGTGGTAAGACAAACCCTACCTCTTCTCTGAAGCCTTAGCTTCCTTTTGTATGACCTGGGACCAAGGATACCTGGCTTTTCATGTGGGGATTGAATGAATGGGGTCTGTGAAAGGCATAGAGATGTGCATTTTTCCACCATGGATGCTTAATAGTTATTAGTTCCTTCCTTCTCTTTCATTCCCTGCTCCTAGGCTTCAGCTGCACGAGTTGTAAAATGAAGGGGATGGATTTTTTAACTTTTAAGATTCCCACCAGCCTATAACTCAATGGTTGCTGAATAGCTTCTTGGAGCAAAGGTGACCTTGTCATAAATAACGATTTGCTGCACAGAACGTCTGGCCATTAATGTCTCCCTACCTGTTTATAATGCATTGCTATTAAACCTCAGTATCATTTTTTCTTGTCTTGCTTTTTTTCCTCCGGCCTTTCATTAATATTATTCACTTGGAGATAGTTAATGTAAATCAAATTGCTCTCATTTGGCTTTCTACCAAGATGTGGTGCAAATTTATTTGTCTAACTATGGTCTTAGATTTATAAATTCAGACCTTAGTAAATGGAAGGTGCGTGTTTAATCTCCTTTTTTAGTTATAATATAGAAGAGAACTTGACTAGCATGTTTCTCATATTAATGTTTATTTGACAAATTTTCAGTATCCTTGTTCACCAACCTTCAGTATCATTTCAATCTTTTCTTGAAACAGCTTTGAATTTTGCTCTTGATATCTGCCTAGCTAGTCAATATAAGCTTCATTACCATTGGCAATTAATTGCAATTCCTTCCAGCATGTATAGCCAAATCAGTGTGTGTGGTCACTCATCTAGAACTAATTAGAAGTATCTGCTACTTCTGGAGCGACAATCTGCCATTTTTGGTTAGTGATTAATTGTGGAAAATTGTTGTTAGGTTTCTGGTATGATGCAATGTGATTTTATTTGCTTCAAATCTCTTCCAGACAGGCTGTTTGGTTCACTAATATTTTGGATTCTGGCAAAATGGCCCAAGGCCTATCCTGAGACTTTGTAGTCATATTCCTTGCACTGTCACTGAGTCTCGCAAGCCACTCATACGGTAGGGGCTCATGAAATAAACGAGACAATGTCCTCAAAGAGGTCACCACTGGGGTTCATTTTGGGAAAAGCCCAGGCTCTGTCATTTCCAATTAGCCTGAGCATATCCAGCAGTGGAGAAGCAAACTGGCATGGGAGATAAAGTGTGAATGTCCCAGATGTTTGGAAATGGAAATGGGGATAGAAATCCAATAATTTCAGGTTATCAAAATATTGCCCACCACACTCCCTTCCCCCCTAGAATCTTGTACCACTAAAAAATGAAACATATTTGTGAGACCTATTGTGTATCTATATTTTGTGCCAAGTAGTGTGGCAGCTTGGGTGATTATTTTCTGCTGGGATTTTCCTCAGGGCTTTGTATATCCGCTTACCTATTGGAGTCCTACGGGGAAGGTCAGAAGGTTCCTTGCCTTTTCCCTGAAATCCATGGGTCTGATGTCACAGCCCATGCTGGGGCAGATATGGAATTTACAGAAAACTAGGGTTGAATGGGTGGTTGAATGGGAGAACCCAGAAGACATTTCTTGAAGCAATGTTTATATAGCAAGGTTCCTGTTTTTAGTAGTAGTATTAATATTATTATATTCAGGTGTACAAAACAACATAGTAATTAAACATTTACACACCTCACAGAGTGATAACTCCAGTAAGTCTACTACCCATCTGACACCATACATAGTAGCTATTACAATATCATAAACTTTATTCCCTATGTTATACTTTACATCCTGTAACTATACATATGTTTGTTTTTAAAAAAAAAAAAAACACCTTTTTTCAATATATGATGATATTCTTCTTTGTCTCTTATAATCCTTTTTGTTTTAAATCTATTTTGTCTGGTGGTGATATTACCACCCCAATTTTTGTTACTATTTACATGGAATATATTCCTCATTCTTTTACTTTCAACCTCTTTTTGTTTGTCTTTTTTTAACTTAATTATTTATTTAAGTGTGTTTTTCCAGGACCCATCAGCTCCAAGTCAAGTAGTTGTTTCAATATAGTTGTGGAGGGCACAGCTCACAGTGGCCCATGTGGGAATGGAACCGGCAACCTTGTTGTTAAGAGCACCACACTCTAATCAACTGAGCTAACCGGCCACCCCTAAATTTTTTTAATTGTAGTTGACATTCAATATTATTTTATATTTGTTTCAGGTGTACTGCATAGGGGTTAGGCATTTATATAATTTATGAAGTGATTCCCCAATAAGTTTAATACACATCTGGCACTATACAGAGTAGTTGTTACAATATTATTGGCTATATTCCCCATACTGAATTTCACATCCCTGTGATTATTTTGTGACTATTTCACATCCCCGTGACTATTTTGTGACCAATTTGTACTTCCTAATCCTGTGACCTTTCTAACCCATCCCCCGCCTCCCCTCCTCCCATCTAGCAACCATCAGTGTTTTCCTCTGTATCTATGAGTCTATTTCTGTTTTCTTTGCTCATTTATTATATTCTTTAGATTCCATATATAAGATCATATGGTATTTATATTTGTCCTTTCAAGGGATGAAAACAAGATTTTGAAAAGAAATCTGCATTCCCGTGTTTATCGCAGCATTGTTCACAATAGCCAAGGTACAGAAACAACTGTTAAAATATGAATGGACAGAGAAGATGTCAGATACACACACACACACACACACACACGCACTCACACTCACACTCACACACACACAGATTTATTCAGCCATGAGAAAAAAGGAAATCTTGCAATTTGTGACAACATGGATAGCCTTGAGGGCATTATGCTAAGTGAAATAAGTCACAGAAAGACAAATATTATATGATATCACTTCTACGTAGAATCTAAAAAAGCTGAACCCATAGAAATGGAGAGTAGAATGGTAGTTACCAGGGGCTGCGGAATGGGGAAACTGGGGAGATGTCGGTCAGAGGGTATAAATTTGCAGTTAGATGAATAAGTTTTGGAGATCTAATGAAGAGCACTGTGATTATAGTTAACAACTTCAAAGTTGCTAAGAAACTAGATCTTATATGTTCTCAGCACAGAAAAGAAAAGATAATTATGTGATTTGATAGAGATGTTATCTAATGCTAGAATGGTACCCATATTTCAGTATATACATGTATCATATCATGTTGTATACCTTAAACTTACACAATGTTATATTTCAATGATATCTCAATTTAAAAAATAAAAAGAGGGAAAACTAAATAGATAGAGTTGATAGAATACATGGAGGCTCTAGGGCCTCTCCAATACTGGTCCTTAATGCTCCTTCTGCATGCAGGGAAGCTGACAAGCTTCCGTCACCTTTCTTCTGCTTCATCTATTCTATTTGGGAGGAGGGTTTTTTGATGACCGAGCTTTCAAATCTCTGTGGAAGTAGTTCTCAAATTTTAGTGTGCATCAAAATTCCCAGATGCTCTTATTCAAAATGCATCCCTCACATCCCCAGATTCTCAATTAGAATGACTGATGAAAAGATAAGAATATGCCTTTTTCATAGACTCCTGAGGAGATGCTAAGATCAGAGTTCTACAGGGGTTAGGAAGACCTTGAAAGACTTTCTCAATGTGACATTATTACTCCTTCTCCTCAGAGTTTCTCCATAGAAAGGAAACAATAGATTCAAGGGGAGCCACTAAGAGAGAATACCAGACACCCTATTTCAAAGTATGAGCTGCTCCTTGATTAACTAGCAAATTGGAGGAGTTGGTATTATGGAGAGAATAGTGGATGAGAAGTTAGAAACCTCAGTTCCAGATTTGGCTCTACTTCCTAGCTTTGTATTTTCCAGCCATTAAATTTTCTAGCTCCATTAGTTTTCTCTTCTGGGAAATACAGGTTGTAATATTATTTCTGCTTATCTCACCAAATTCTTGGGAGGGTCAAATGAGATAATGGTTATGAAAGTGCTTTATAAAGTATTATGCAAGTGTAAATAATTATTATGATATCTTGTGTACAATCAGAAATGATCAGAGTCTGAACTCTATGATCACTGAGATCTTCCACAGTTCTAATCCCTATTCTTAGGGAAAGAGTTACACCAATGTCATCCAGTGACATGCTTCACAGCTATTTCAGAGTCTATAAATATCTCTGGCACAGCCTAACCTTCCCTCCACTTCACCATAGCTGAACCTGTTAATCGGAGATGGTGGGAGGGGTGGGGTTGATGATGTTCTTTTACTGGGCTGGTCATCTTGCTTGCTTGGCCACTTCATTTTTTTTTAAATGTGTTTGCATTTATCACAGATATGTGCTGCTGCTTGTCTCAGTTTCCCTGCCTTGATTATCCTCATAGGTGAAAATTTTTCCTCCATGAAACCTTCTCTTAACCCTCCCACCCAGACATATCACCACAAGTTCGAGTCACTATCCCCTCCCATGTGTCCTCTGTATTCACTATTAGAGAACTGCCTCACTAGAACATGAATTCTTCAAGGATATAAATCATGTCTTTGTCATAGTCTATCCCCAGCATGTATGCATGGCTCATTGTAAGCACTTTATAAAGAGTGAATGCATGAATGTAAGAATAAATGAATAAGTCCCATCTATAGGTTCCACTATATCTAGTTCTTAAGACATTCCCTAGCAGATGCAATAAGAATATCAGTAATCTCAGCCCCACATTTCAGTGTGAAGTCTAATCATTCTAGGCTTTATCCTGGCTGTGAAATTACTGTGCTGCTACACTTAACAGAAACAGGTGCCTTGAAGGTTGTGTGGTTTCCAAGTTCCATCATTCCTTTCTCTTCTCCTGTGCTGACCCAGCTGTGGAACTAAAATTTTGCTTCAGTTCTCAGCTCAGTAGTCTGCCAGATTGCCTGCCTGGTATTCCAGACCATTGATCTTACCTAGTTCTGACTAGCCCTATTCCTAGATTTGGATATTAATTATTTTCATCATAGAGATCATTTAAAACCTACTGTTGAGTTCCTCATAAGCAGTAGTTGCTGACTAATTTTCAAACTCTGTTTGCCTTCCAGATTTGACTAATTAACTGTAATTGATGTAGCCATTCTCCCATCCTGCACCCATGGTATACACTCCTAATCAGCTACAGCAATGAGCATGGTTAAGACAGCACAACAGGAACATATGAGGTATGATCAAACAATATGATGAATGTTTAAATTTAAAAAATGTATTACAGTAAAAGACACATTGCCATTAATCCCCCTCAAAATACTCTCACTCACTTCAGACACAATTATCCCAATGTTCTTGCCACTTTCTGAAGCAGTTCTGGAAGTCCTCTTTTGTGAGTGTCTTAAGTTGCGCTTTCATGGCTGTCTTGATGTCCTGAATCATTTTGACTTCAGGGAAGAGCCAGAAGTCGCATGGTGCCAGACCCAGTGAATAATGTGGATGCGGACATACTGTAATTTTTTTGTTTGACAGAAATGTTCATATACCAGAAGCAACGTGTGACATGGATCATTGTCATGATGGAGGATGATTTACAACACACTTTAAAACACACCTTCTCTCAACTATAGCTCACACCCGACTGACTGCACCGAACAGACTGAAACTTGTCACACACGGTTACTAAGGTTCAACATGCTGCTTCCTGTATTAAAGATCCCTGCCTTTCAGTTGGATGGCACCCGGCAATAGCATTCACCATATTCTTTGATCACAACCAAAAGGCTCCATGTCCCACATCATTTCTGGTATGGAAATTTCTGTCAAATAAAAATATCACGGTGTGTCTTCATCCACCTTATTTATTGAATCTGGCACCAAGTGACTTCTGGCTGTTCCCCAAAGTCAAAATGGCCATGAAAGGTAAACATTTTGAATCAGTTCAGGGCATCCAGGCAGCCACGACAGCACAACTAAAGACACTCATGAAAGAGGACTTCCAGAACTGCTTCAGAAAGTGGCAAGAACAATGGGATAAGTGTGTTCAAAGCAACAGGGAATATTTTGAGGGGGATTAATGGCAGTGTGTCTTTTACTGTAATTATTTTTTTTTAATTTAGAATTCACTATATATTTTGATCATACCTCATAGTACCAATAGACAATATTTGGGATGTGATGAAACCACCCTGTTATATCTCTAACTGCTTTACCATCCTTGGTAGGACCTGTCTGTTCAGTCAGATTTCATCTTCCAACCTGCCAAGTCCCTCACCTGTGAGCAAATTCTGCCTCCTGATTCCATGATACTGAAATTCAGCATGCCTTGTGCACTTACTGATCTTGGCTACAGACAGAGGGAGAAAAAACTCCTGATTTTCAATCTACCTTATTAGATGAAATGTATTATTTTGGTTAAAAACATGACTCTGGAGTCAGACTGCTGATGTTCCAATTCTAACTCTGTCACTTACTGGTGGAATGACTTGGGTAAGTTATCTGTTTCCTGTGTCTCAATTTCTTCATCTGTAAAGTAAGTATGGTAATACTACCTACCTCATAGGGTTACTTTGAAAATTAATGAATTGAAACATGTGGAACATTCAGAAGAGTACCTAGCTGAATTCTAAACATATATTCTCCAAAAATATATGTACATATTAGTGGTAGGGCAACTCATAAGAGGACTCTTTTCAATTCCACCATTTAATTCTATTAATGGGGTATATTTAATTCTACTAAAAATATTCATTGAACAAATATCTAGAAATCAATAAGTAATTATAGAAGTAAATAACTGAATATAATCAAAAGAAGGAAGGGTAGAAAGCTATTCCTCAGTGGTAGAATTCAAATTAGTGACTGTAGAAAGAGTGATGAAAATAGAAAAAAAATATCATTATTTGGTAAATATCGCAGAAATAATTATTTCAGACAAGCATCATCAATGGGTGCTAAAATTGGGGTATTAAAGAAATGAGAAATAGGATATTTTCATATTCTGAAAGTATCTCTCTACAATGTACTTAGTTATTACAAAGGGAAAAATAGTAACGTGGTATTGGAGAGCCCTGATGAAAATCTCTAGGTTGACTAAGTGATCAAAATGAACAGCAATAGTAATGAGACATTTCAATATCATGTGCCTCTTGATATGATTTCCTAAGAGGGTTCAAAATAAGTGCTCTAGTGTTCTTACCAAAAATGTATAATCTAAATTTCATCAGGAAGAAGCATGGACCCAAATTGAGCAATATTCAACAAAATAACTGGCCAGTATTCTTCAAAATGAAAATCATCAAAAACAAAGAAAGAATGAAAATCTGTCCTAAATTACAGGAAATGAGGCGACATGACAACTAAATGATTTGTATGATTCTGGATTGGAGCCTGGTCCCGAGAAAGGGCTTTAGTAGGGAAATTGACGACCTTTGAAAAAACTCAATAGACTAGTTATCAGTTTAGAACTGAGGTCAACTCCCTGGCCTTGAAAATCATAGTTGGTTATGTAATATGTTAGCATTTGGGGAATCTGTGTGAGGGCTACATGAGAATCATTTGTTCTATTAATGAGATTTTGTAAGTCTGAACCAATCTACCTTATGCTAAGAAGAGTACTAGTTCTACTTCTATGGTGATTGCATAAGCAAACACGGGCTTTTACTCCAGAAGCTTTAGCTAGTAAAGGATATAAAATGACAATAAAAAGTGCTGAATGCTATGAGATCCTTAATTTTAATTCTATATAAATGTTGGAAATAGAGAAACCCCTTATAATGGGAATATAAAAAACACTTCATGAACAATCACCTTAGCTGCACCTTGAATGACATCTAGAATCTGGAATCGAAACATGTAGAGATAGGGGGAAAAGGGAAGTCTAGGTATAAGAATGGCGTTTCTTTCAACGAAAGAGCCAAGAGCAGGTAATTTCAGTAAGAGGTTCCTGGAGCATGGGTTATTTGTAGGAGGTAAGTTGGACATGGGTATTGAGGTTTCATTGAAGAGGTTCTTGAATGCCATGACAAAATACCATCATTTCATCCAATAGTCAGTAGGAGCCATGGATGGATTTTGGACAAGATAATGTCACAATATTAGCAAGCAGAGAGGTATAAGGTGACTGTGTTAAATGACATTGACGTGAGGATCAGGGCATGAACCACTGGCTACTTTATGTTATTTAAACACTCAGGACTCAAAGAAAAAGTAGTCTGCAGGTATGAGCATTGCTTTCTTGAATAATTGAATAATTAAGATTGTGAACTCAGAGATCTTCACATTCACAGAGGCAGATGGTGGAATTGAAAAGAGTCCTCTTATGAGCTGTTATCCCACTGACACATTTGCTACCCAGCTGTTCCAAACAATAGATGGAGCAGTTTTAAATGAAGGTTGGAAGTGAATGGATAGTTTATTATAATGCAAATTTAGGGAAGGCAGTATGTCAAGTGCATTTCAGGAACCTGAAGACGCTATTTTACTGAGGTTCTGACCATTCATTTCTCCATAACATTTCTTAAATATCGGATTTATTGCACAAATGTTGAGGCATAATGTTTAGGTTTCCAGTTTTGCATTGTATAATAAATCTCTTTGTACTCTATCCTGTCATGTTTTACATTCAGTAGAGATTTTATAATTATGCGAAAGTACAAATAATAAACTATAAAAATACACAAGTACGAGTTTCAACATTTCAAAATGCCCCAGGATTTCAAATGATAGTAATAGCTCATGAGGTTTTGCTTCAGCACTACTCTCTGAATAACTGAATTTTTAAAAATTGACTTTCAGCAGAATAAACTTCCCAACTTTTCTCCATTCTCGTTTGTTCATTTTCATATGCATGTTTCAAAAATATTGTAACTATGAATTTTATATTCCACATTTTTATCACTTTAACATTTTTAATATCAACGACAGAATCTGTGTCTAGACATAAGAAGCAACACTTTATGAGCATTAGCTGTTCTCTCTGAAGGCAAGAAATATTTTCACAACTTGAAATACAAGTTGCAGGTTCATATCCAGGCACGATACCTGGGATTCAAAGTCTCACATTTCCTCTCATGGTCTTCTGTTTTTTTAAATCCTGGATTCTGTAATCGATTTATTTAGCTAGCTGAATGGTCCATAGTTTAGTTTGATCTACCCAATGCATTTATATCTTAGATTTGGAGACTAAGTGATAAGGCTGCAGTGCCACAACACGGGAGAGCATTGGGACAGGGTCCAGAATCTTTCCAGTATTCTTGCTAAACTGTGCCGCCTTATTCTCAGTGTATTGATGATAAATAATTTTGCATCCCTGGTGAAATGGCTACTGATACCATAAAAGAAGCACTCTAATTTTGTCATGGCATATTATATTGTTGTCATACAAAGAGATGTAATGACAGAGAATCAGCAAATCATAGCCCCCCACCCCCATCCATTCTCATTCTGCAAAGAAATGTGCCTGAGTGGATCAGCTGAAGGCACCATGAAATATGCCAGCAAAACAGACCCCTGACCTCTTCACATTCACGTATTTGTCAAAAAATTAGAAAAGAAGGCAGGGAACGGCAACTTGACTGCGTAATAACAGAGGTTTCTTGGTTAAGGAAACAGTCATGTTGGAAAAGGGGCCTCCAGCATTCAACTGCTGCAGTTGGCAGCCTGTTCTGTCTTTGAGCTAACTCAGACCTATACACCTAGCTCTTGCAAAGGGATACTGAGGAAGTGCTAGAGAGAAAATAAGCCTCCAGGACCATCATAACATATCTTTCTTCCCATGAGTAAGGCTGAGTAGCATACAATCAATTTGCACATGAAAACACAAAGCCCCTGGAAAAGTTAGTCTATGAGTCTAAAAATAAAATGAATTTCATATTTTTACTTGGGGTAGGTGGGTTTCAGGAAAGTTTTCTTTTTGATTCATTGTTCATTTTTCTGTGTACTAAGGTGGGCCTTATTTCTCATAGAATGTTAGAACTGGAAGGATCTTTTGAAATCATCGTGTTTAGTCCCTTTGATTGAGGCTAAGAGAAGTTTTTCTAAGGACATAAGTAGAGTGACAACAGTTGATTGTCTAAATCAGTACAACTTTGAGAGTGCACAGAGTGTTAATTATCACAGAAATATCACAGCAAAACTAGGCCATATGGTTATCCTAGACATAAAAATAATTAATAGTTGTATCTTTTGAATTTGGTTATCAAACGATTTTATGAGTACACCCCTTCATGACTGGGGGTGGGATTACGGCTGGCTGCGCATATTGGGTGTCAGTAGTACCGTGTTCCCTGAAAATAAGACCTAGACAGACAATCAGCTCTAATGCGTCTTTTGGAGCAAAAATTAATACAAGACCCGGTATTATATTATATTATGTTATATTATATTAGACCCAGTCTTAATAGTAAAATTTTAGTCTTATTTTACTATAATATAAGACTGGGTCTTATATTAATTTTTGCTCCAAAAGACGCATTAGAGCTGATTGTCCAGCTAGGTCTTATTTTTGGGGTACCACGGTATGGAGAATGGTATTACCCCAATCAATGTCACCTGGACAGTCGGACATTTTGACATAACGACTTTGCAGATTTGAGCGTGGAGTGAAGAGGTGATTAATTGTTTTCCAGTTATAAACTAGTGGCAAGGCAGAAGCACACATAGACTGGTGAACATCCAAGTGTAACGCTGCAGTTCAGTGTTCTTGTGTATATCCAGGGCCTGCCTACATGTCCAAGATATTGGGTGTGAGGGCAGCAGACACATTTCAGACCCTGTTTACCTATTAGAAGAAGGGAAGCTCCAATCTACTTTCAGATTTTCCTTGGCTCAGAGTCTGGGAGACTAAGCTTATCCCTGGGTAGGCTATTATTACAGACTGCTGTGTAGAGATGATGCTGGCAGAGATGAATAGAGACAGGTAAGAAGTGACATGGAACAAAATAAAAGTTTCACTGTGAAACCAAACAGCAAAGTAATAGGCCTGAAAAATGTTTACCCTGAGAACTCATTTTATTTCATTTTCCGACAAAATGGAATACTAGCAAAACTACATTTTTCGACTTAGTTTACTTACTACACAGTGCCAAGGAAGCTGAGAGATGTCATTTCACTGTTAAAGTAACAGTTATCGTTGGGCAAATGAAGGAAAAACTCGTGATACAAGGATGAGAATGTGGTGAATATCAACATTTAAAAAATAAAACTAAATTTAATGTATTTCTTAGTTATATAATGAGATGATTTCATTTAGAGTGAATAATTCAAGTGTTATAAAAGCACTGGTAGCTTAAAATAGGTTTATGTTGAATGTGAACATCAAATGTAGAATCTCAGTAATATGAGAACGGTTTATGAGTAGATCATAGAATTTACTTATTTTAATATATTATTATCTAAATAAATATTAATTTAGTGAACCTAGAATCCACCTATGATGTCTCTCCCTGGTAACCCAGCACAACCACCTGGTTACCAAATGCTGTTAATTCCAGCACTGGAATCCATTTCCAACTTTCCATATATATCATCAATAATGGACTCTTTAAAAATGTATAATTATCTGCCTTAATTTAGCACCTATTGTCGCAGGTATTGTGTTTTGTAGGGAAAAAAAATGCATGAAAGTTTTAAGTTGCTAGCATCTGTGACAGAAAAAAAACCCCAAATATTCTCAAATTAAAAATTGGTTCACCATGTTGAGGAAGGACAACTCCTGGAGCCTTTTAGTTCACAAAGGAAATTGGAAAATAGAGGCCATTTGAGTCAACTTATGCTGTAACATAGTGACATAGTGTTTCTTGAATGCCAGTAACGATTATTTCATATTTCAGAAAACTTTTTTCATACCCATGCGCTACCTATATTATTAGTTGCTTTACTGTTTCTGAATAAAATCACTTCTCTACTGAAATACTGAAAAGGCAAATTTTCTTTCAATCTGTAAATGGAAGAACAGAGAATTTCAATAAATATTAGTTAACCATAAAAAATGTATAACTATTGAAATAAAAATATTCAACAGTAAGTACGTGAAATAATCTTATATATTCGTATTGCTCCCTTCACAGTTCTTTGGTGAACACTGCTCACTGGCTGTCTTACAAATGCAGAGCAAGCAGGCAGCAGGAGACTCAGCTGATTTAGAATGTTCCAGAAGTGGGATTGGTCACAGACACTCTTTTTTTCCCCACTTTTTTTCACTACTGCATTTTGTTCTTCTGGAAGTTGATTGTCTTCTCTAGAGCTTATTAATTCCCTTAAGCTCCTCCAGAACCATAAATATTTGCAAGAATAAAACCTACCCAGGTTCCTCAGAAGTTTCTCTGCCGTTATGTAACACAGACAAGCAGAGAAAACATCTGCAGTCCTGTGGGGTCAACTCCCAAAAATCTTAATATCCAACCACAAAGACTTTACTATTTCCAGCTTTTCAATTTTCACTTGTTAATGTGTCTGAAAGTACCATAGCGTAAGTAGCAGAAATTCTCATATTCTCTGAAAAGAGAAAACCTCACAGTCAGAAATTTGCTGGGCTCTCAGTATGTGCCATGTCAGGATAACCCCCAATCCTCAAGATGCTTAAATTGCATAGAGAGCGGAGTCAGAAAAATCTGGGTTCCAGCCCTCACAGTGCATGGTCTAGGGAAAGTATTTGATTTGTATATGACGGGGAAAAAAATCACTTTTCATCTCAAAGTATATCTTTTTGTCAGGCTTTCCAGAACATTTGTGAACAGATGGGAAAATGAAATATATGTTTTAATTATTCAATGGCAGACATGCACTAACAACTATTATATTTAAGATACTTTTCTGGATGCTGGGATACACAGCTAAGCAGAATGTGGTTCCTACTTTCCTTACAGTATGATGATGAAAATACTGTATAAACACTCACAGAAACGACACACTATATACAAAGTGTTGCTTGATTCTGTAAAAGCTAAAAAGTTTTTATCTGCCCTTATATATATTATTGCTAAACGGTTCCATTGGGCCATTCCTATGAATTCTACTTGGCATGATCAATAAATTATACTAAAATAAAAGTGTTAAGGAAATACCAGGAAAAAAAAGAGAAAATGTACTTAAGTAATCTCAACTTTTAAAGGATCCTTTGACAAGAATCTTAATTTAAGGCATCTGCTGATGCCACCAAGTCCTGGAAAACTAGTCAAGACAGACTTTCCAGAGTCTCTAGGGCAGAGTATCATTTGCTTCGATACAGAGAGACAGGCGGGGACAGTCAACAGGATGAAATGAGACTTTGCGTCCTGAGGCTGACACGGGTTTGAATGGAGAGGATTATTTTGATCCTTACTCAGAGATCCCTTCATCTTTGTTCTCCACATAGTCTCTTTCATTCTGAATACTTTTCTCTTTAAATAATAGCCTCAATAACAGGAAAAGGAAAATCGGTGTCAGAAATTTCTAAAATTTATAACCCTGTTCTCTGAATTCAAGTTTCCTCACCTAAAAAAAAAAAAAAAGGTGATTGTATTTACTTTGACAGGTTATTATAAAAACAAAACAAGGTGACATTGACAAGGGCTCTGAACCCAGCACAGTATTTAGGACATAGTAGTCATTTAGTACATGTCAGTTCCTTCCCCAGAGGCAATGTTGGAGATTATATTGTATTTTACAAATATTGTGGATTTCTTTGTTTTTATATTTGTAACATTTACTCACACCGTTACACTCTACTGATTCCTATCGTACATATGGTTGTTGGTTCAGTCATTCAGAAAACATTGATTGACGTGTCCATGGTCTAGACACTGGATTAGACTCTTGGAGTTTAAGATTAATAAAACAGAGTCCTGCCTTCAGGGAGCTTGCAATCAAACCTGAGAGACATACATCTCAACAAGTGGTTATAAGACAGTTGAGAAGTGCTGTGGATAGAGGCTTGTGCCGTGTGTGGCAGGACTCAAAGGAGAGAGTATTCGGATTTGGTGGCAGGCAGAGATGTTTCAAAGGGGAAATGAATGAATCATATTGTCTCAGCCAGTGAAGAAAACTAGACTGTGATTCAAGAGAACGTGGGCAAATCTTACTTTTGGTTTCATTTAAGGGAGGTGTCTCTAATCATGGGGGCCTTGATTCAGTGGACCTAAGTCCTCTGAGGCTGTAGCTAAGACACAATCACTATTTTTATACTCTCGATGAAATAAAAGTTGACAGCTGTTGAGGAAGATTGCAAACTAACACATTTTCATAAGTTCTTAGATTATGTAGGATGAAGTAAAAGGATGCTGTGATTGCTTCAATAACCTAATCTTGAGCAAATCTGACCCTGCTTAATACTGTGTGGCATTGAATATTCAATAAATTTGGTCCCGTGGCTACTGCCTGCCCAGCACTGGGGATAGAGCAGTGAACAAGACAGATAGTCTCATCACTGATGCCACTTCCAGTCGCAAAGGGAAAATGGGAAGCTAAACAGAAATATTCCAACGATGTAGGTATAATTTGGTAAGTGATATTCAATCTCATTCATTAAATACTTGTTGGATATTTGTGCCATGATATAGGACTATACAGTGATGTGGCAGCACAGAGATACACTTGTCAAAGGATTCTTTCAAAGCTGTGATTACTTGAGTTTATGGAGAACATCCTGGAGAAGATAATACCTAAGTTGTACCGAGAAGAATCCCAGGTGGTCTTCCAGGCAATGAGGATCTATCAAGCAGTAGGAAAAGATTGAGCAATGTCATATGTCGTTCCCGCGTGACGAGGGTTGTGGGGAGTGAGAAGGGCAGCGCAGGGTTAAGAAATGACAGTAGCCATGCATAGAGTGCAAGCAGAGCCAAGGGGCTGCAGCCTCAAGGACTGGGCCCCAAATCAGGTCTACACATAGGTTTTATTAGTTAGGTGGGGAAGTAAAGGAGATAAAGCTTGTCAATCTCAAGATCTGTGAATTCCACACATCATAATAGGAAACTGATTCAAGCCAATCACCCTTTCCTGCAGGCAGCTGAACCTTAAGTCTCAGGATGTGGGTACTTCCCCAAGGGACAAAACCTTTATGCATATGAATAGATGGAAAGCACATCACTGAATCATTTCCCTTGCATGTTGTGGGAAGGAATGCAGCCACAGAAGCAGAGGTTCTCCTTAGCAGTGGGGAAGGTGGGGGGCTGTGCCCACCTCTATGAACCCCGTGGATTCTCCTGTTGGTCCCCACTCGACTGTGCCTGGCTTGAGTTCCCCCTCCCCCGCCCCGTGGGGAATCTTACTCGTCATTGGCTGACCAGCCATCTTTCTGGGGCCAAACAGCGAGACATAAGGTGCAAACACAAAGGTGAAGCAATGTCCCTGAAAGGATCCGTCTCACAGACTCTCCTTTCTTTAGGGGCAGGTACAAGGAGACAGACGGGTTGGCTGCTGCGTGGCCACAGTCCCAGGGCTATAGAACAACATGGTGGCTGAGGGGAATAGCAAACAGTTCAGTCCAGCATTATTAGAGCTTCACATATGAAGTGATGAGGCTGGAGAAATAGGCAGGTGTGAAGTCATGAAGAATCTAGTATGTATGCCTAAGTGTGGACTTTATCAACTTTCTGGAGTTATTTTTAAAAATAGTAATTTCCTGGCTAATTGAAGTTTCTGTTGTCAGTAGTACGTTGATAGAGATCTTTTTAATTCATAGTAATTACTGTCTGGAATTATGATATCTATATGTTTATTATTATCTGCCATTCACTCAATACATACTTACTGACTTCCTACAATGCCCAATCACTATTATGGCTCCTGAGAATAAAGCAGTGAGTAACATACATGCATTTTTGAAAAGCTCACTCTGGCTGCCAAATGAACAAAGAGTTAGAATAGGTGCAGGGAGATCAGACATGAGGTTAGAGTAAAGTGCCCTGATGCTGGCCGAGATGGGGTCTGACTGCGAGTATTGTAGAAACCAAACTCTGTAGCTCAAAATCTCAAAGATATGAACAAGTGGCGCTCTACACTGAAATGTTTGTTATCTGGTTGCTTGGTTTTTCAGATGGCATATTTATATATTTATATATATATATTTATATACACACATATATATATATACACACATATATATACACACGCACACATATATATACATATATACATGTATATATATGTATATATTCACACACACACATATATATATTAGAATTAATGTTGCTTAATGACTTCTTCAATAACAACCATTTGATCGGAGAACAAAAAAACAAGGAGTAACAGGAATTCTCATTTCTTGCTGGTGGGAATGCAAAATGTACAGCCACTTTTGAAGACAGTTTGGCAGTCTCTTACAAAACTAAACATAGTCTTTCTTACCATAAAAACCAGCAGTTGCACTCCTAATAGTACTCAAATAAACTGAAAAATTTACCTCCACACAAAAACCTGCACACAAATATTTATAGCAGCTTTAGTCATAAGTGCCAAAACTGAGGTATATCTAGACAATGGAATACTATTCAGCAATGAAAAGAAATGCGCAACCAAGCCATGAAAAGACATGGAAGAACCTTAAATGCATATTCCTAAGTGAAAGACATCAATCTGAAAAGGTTACATATTGTATGATTCCAACTATATGACATTCTGGAAAAGGCAAAACTATGGGAAAGGTACAAAGATCAGTGGTTGACAGAGGTTTCAGGGAAGGGCAAATGGGTAGAGCCCAGGGGACATTTAGGGCAGAAACTATTCTGTATGATACCATAATGGTGGAAACAAATCATTATACATTTGTCAAAATCCATAGAATGTACAATACAAAGAGTAAAGTCTAATGTAACCTATGAATTTTAGTTAATGTATCAATATTGGTTCATCAGTTGTAACAAATATACTGCACTAATGCAATATGTTAATAACAGGGAAACTGGGGGCAGGGTGAGGAAGTATTGGGAACTTCGTATTTTCTGAATACTTTTTTTCTGTAAACCTAAAACTGCTCTAAAAAATAGTCTATTAGTTTAAATATATATAAATCATGACATAGTCGTGAATTGCTTGTAAACCCTAACCAAACAGACTATTTTGTCTTACAGCAAGCAGTGGGATAGTTCTGGCTTTCCCCCCAGGGGTCCCCCTTATCTTAACGCAGAGACATATATTGTGCCAGTAATCACCCTGACAAATGTGAGAGATTTAGGAAGCAGAAGCAGCTGCACCAAGAGTTCTGCTTGTTATGGTCTCTGAAAAATACAAAAGCTACCAGGAAATGATTCCTCTCGCTTCTGGGTTTTCCCTCTGCTCAGCACTTAGAGATGTGTCCAAAAGACAGTCACAACAAGGGCTCTGGAGCAGACGGAGTAGTGACAAAAGCTCAGCAAATTCCCCAAGAAGCTACAAATGGCTGGAGGTGGATGTTATATCAGGTCATCAGGGCATCTCTGCAGTGATACCAACTCAAACGATCACAATTTTACAGAAGTGGTTCATTAATATCACTCCCCACCCCCAGCAAGAGGCCAAAACCAGAGAAAGGTACGAGCATAAGGCCAAATGTGGTTACAGACTGAATGTGCAGGTGTTAATTGTTAGTGATTCTCAGCCATACCATGTAATCTTTACTAAACAGGGACCAAGAGAATATTCAGTTACTTGATGTTTTCTTCTCATTGCTTTGCTAATTAATTTAGAAATGTGAATTGACCCAATACTCAGTGACAGCCCTTGTGTTCAGCTTGTGTAATTAGATATCACTAGTCATTCAGTCACACCTTACATCTCCAGTCTGTTTTCTGAGAAGAAATTAGGAAGCAATGAGGTGTGTCTTCATAAAAGCGAACAGTCTTTCAAATTTGCATCCAGTATTGTGGAGAACAAAAGCTGTCTCTTCTTTTGTCAATTTCTTTTCACATATTTGATGGTCTTGGAGTAATAGGACGTTCTTGTCTATATTAACCTCGGAAGCATAAAAATTTCATTATGGAGAGAGACTTCATAGATAGATGCTTTGTACTTCTTTCCAACAAACTGTCAGTGCCTGGAAGTCAGTCACAAACTGTCAGTTAATTAGATGGCACAAGATCAAGTTGCGAATGTGCATTTGTAACCGTATGATTCTGGAGAGGTTTATTCTTATTTAGAAGAACTGCTGATATTTATCTTAAAAGTATATAAGTATACCGGATTAATGCCAATTAAAATGAATGATAATGCTACAAACAGTAATTCTGAACTGTGTTTCTAGTTGCTGTTATATATTAAACACGTTTGTCTGAATTAGGAAGAGAGGTCCCACTTTTGAATAGTTCCTAGTTCTATATTCCTTAGTTATTAATAATAAAATCAAGAAAATACGAAATGATGCATTCTTCATGTTCCGATTCCCCAGTGTTTCTGAGGTGGTTGTAATGGTCAGATGCTACCTTCTCCATGGACTTTTGTCAACCCCATACATCCACTAAAAAAGATTTAGTTCCTAGAAAGAAGGAAAGGCAGTTGTTCTTTCTATGATGAAAATGCTTACCATTGTAGCTAACAGCTATTAAGTATGCTTGTGTCACAGGAGTGATGCAAAATGTTTTACATGTATTCCCTCATTTAATCTTCACAACAATCCTACATCAAAGTTCTGTTATTGCCAAATTTATAGATGAGGAGAATAAGTTTCAGAGAGGTGAAATAATGTGCTTTTAAGGTCACGCAGGTGGTAAAGGGGTAATGCCAGGATCTGAACCCACATATCATCGTCATGGCTGTCCTGCATTATGGCTATCCTGGAAAAAAACGCTGTGTATTTGTTTCCACCTTATGGAAAAACGCAGCTGAGGTTTTGTAGACAACTTGACATTTGTCACTCTCAGTTGGGGCTGGTTTTGAGCCAAGTACTATAAGCGCAACATGGATGACCCCCAACCACCATCGCCACCACCCACAGAGACACACCTGATAATGACTGTCCTACAGAAACTGCATAAAAATGGTCTTTGGATAGGACAGTCGCAATCTTCAGAGAGGTTAATGAAGAAGACATTCCCCAAACATTATTTTTGTGTTTACTTCCTTTTGGATAAACTGAGTATATCTCCCCATTACAGAGAGAAGAATGACTAATGGTCTTTTATAGCAGACAGTCTAGTTTTATTAACTAAAAACAGGAAAGGTCTGAGTAAACAATTGGCCATGTTAGCTTCAGTTGCCAAAAGAAAAGGAGGAGAGCGAAGGATCTAAAACAAAATTTATCTTTTGATCTTATTCCTGACCTGTTGTCCAGGATATCAGTAAGTTACCTCAGTTAGTTACCTTGGTGTCTGTTTCTCATTCCATTTATTTTAATGGACTACATAGAAGAAGCCTGATACTCTAAAAAGGACTTGTTGAGATTGTGCTGTATCTAAAATGGATATCTAGTTAGACCTACATGAAATATGTTTCAAACTAAGAGTTTACATACTGTTTGAGGGCTATGATTTCTGGGGTACAACTTTACAGCTTTCTTTACCCAGGGATTGTGTGAGAGGCAGGGTCCTAAACAGTTTTCTAAGGTGAATGACAGGCTTACAGGCAGATACATCCTCAAGTTAATTTATACCAGAGGCTGAGAGTAGCCTCTTCGTAGATTTTTTCATATTTAATAAAAGGATTCTCCCCCTTCTCTTCACTTAAATTTCTGCGAGGGACAATTAAGATCTTGATAAGATCTCTACATCAGTCAATATAAAAGGCTACCTACCATTCAAAGCTCTTTCCAGAGCATTCTCTTGAATTCATTACCACTCACTGGTTGTCAAAACAATGTTCAAGCAAAGGACTTAGATTTTCTTAGTAAAATGACTCCACTGTTCTCACATTCTGTGCGTGTCTCTATAATTTTGTACATCACATTCATTTATTCAGCAAATATCAATCGGACACCTCCAGTGTGCCAGGGCCTATCTTAAGGGATATAGCAATGAACAAAACCAATGCATGTTTCTCTTCATGGAGCTTAAATTCCAGTGAGAAGAGATAAGCAATAATGAGATGAATAAAGTGCATACCGTTTTAGCTGGTAATAAGTACTGAGGAGAAAAATGTAACAGGGAAAGGGAATAGAGAGTGACGGACAAGGATGAGACGAAGCCATTTTAGACAAGTTGACCAGGCATGTTTCACTTGAAGGGGTATTAGGAAAGCAACTGGAAGCAGATGAGGAATTTAGTCACCTAAACAGAAGATGTCCCCTTTTCAGTGAGGTCTTCTATAGAGTCTGTGAGTTATTTGAGAAAGGAGTCATGTGTATATTCAATCCTTCTCCAATGAATTGAGAGTGAACTATGAGTTGAGTGTGAGCCTTTAGAATATAAAGGTGAATTAGTAGACTGTGTGCTCTCCCTCACATTATAGTAGGGAAAACAGTAATAAATAATATATTGCAATGCAGCAAAATGTATCGATATAAAGACATAAAAAAGCAAAATGGACAGTAGGAAGATAGAGAAGGAACCGAGCCTAAGGGAATACAAGGAGGCTTTAGAAAGGAGGTGATATTTAAACAGGGGATTAAAAGAGGATAATAGCTAATAATAACAGCTAACCTTTTTCTCTCTTTCAGAGAAAATTCTAATAAAACATCTTATCTTTATATTTCAAATTACATAATAGTATAGGAGCACATTGTCTCTGTAAAGGTTTCAAACAGAAATGTATGGAGTAAATGTGAAAGCCACATACCACTCTTCTACTTTACTGACTCTAAAGCTGGGATCTAACCACTTTGTTATGCTGAAAATGGAGGGAGATAAAAAATAATACCATTTATTTTTTCAACAACTATGTATTGAAGGCTTACTTTATAGTAAGCACTGTGTTAGGTAAATTGAATTCCAGTGTTAAGACAATATGACCCTTGTTTTTCAAATGGTTACAGTCTGGTGATCCCAGGCAAATGGAAGCACATGCACAGGCACTGAATTATGTATGAAAGGATATGGCGCATTCAAGTGGTTTGGTGAAACCAGAGAGTTGAATATATCTCACAGACAGTTTTAGGCAGTACGTCATGAAAGATAACCAAGGGCTAGATTATAAAGCTTCTTGTATTTTAAAAATATTTTCTCTGAGGAGCCTTTAGAAATAATATGTCAAATAATATTATCACATGATCATAGCTCTTTTGCCTAAATAAAAAAGTCTTCTTAATATTTTTGTGAATTACCTTATAATGTTTCTAATACATTAATAGATTCTATTGTAATTAATGATGTGTAATTATCCTTATAAATATAGTTATTGTAGAAAACATGGGAAACACAGTTTGGCGGAACACAAAAATACAACCACCCAGAGAAAATGTTAACATTTTGATCCGTCCTAGTCCTGCATACCCAAAGCAGAAATCAAGTTGGCACTTAGTTAAGTAAATGCCCATTGACATGAAAATGAAACCATAGTATATTCTTAGCATTACTTATTTGTGTACTCATCTTTATTCCAAAAAGGATTTAAGACAATTTATAAATATGCATGTAAAATCTCTCCCCATTCTGAATTAGGAGAAGATTCAATTATAGAGTAATCAGGGGGTATCAGCAGGTCTGTCTGCTTCCTAGATAAATTCTAATTCTAAATTAGTTACATCCACCTTACTGAGAATTGTATAGTGTTTTTTTTTCCTTTCACAAAATATTCCGTCATGGAGAGGTATTATGATATAGTTGAAAAATCATGTGTCTTGCAGTCAGATAAACCAGCATTCAAATCTTTCTATATGTACCATGCCTATCCCATGGCAATTCTGTAGTCCTGGGAAATAAACTGAACTGCTCTCTACTACTATTTCTTCAGTGACAAGATTCAACTGAATTCATTTTATATTTCACAAATATTAATTGACAACGAGTGTGTGGCAGGTACTATTTTAAGCACTGGGGGAACAAAACAGACAACAATGACCACTCTCATGATGCTTTTAACCTGTGAAGCATAATTATGTCTATTTCAGTTGGTTGTTAGAAAGATGAAATGTACATAAAGGCCTTGTATATTTGTAAGCATTCACTAAATGTTACTTCTCTTCCCCACCTTTGATTTTCTTCAAGTGCTATACACAAATCAAAATACCTTTGGGAATATAATGCTCTCAAATGTCCCTTTTCAAAAAATCTTCTAATTCTAAAGAAAAATCAGGCAGATACCAGTATCCAAAAGAGTTCCTTAGCCTGTACTTCGGTTCTTTCTTCCATGCAGAACTAGTGGAATTAACAGTCTCCTTTGGAATTTCTCACCTTGATTGGAATTTCTCACCTGCCTGTTTTATAAACTTGAAGATATAACTACTTGGTCCAAGGGAGGAGCAAGAAGTTATATCTTTGCAGAGTTCTAGATACAGCTACACAACAGATGCACTCAGTATGCAACAACAGGAGACATGCATCCCGACACATTCTTATGTGCATGAAGTTCCATTCCACAAGGTTTAGAGCTTAAGGAAATGATTGTATACGCGCTTGCAAACAGCAGAGACAAATTCATTGCTACCTAGATAATGGTCAAGTTGTAACTGTGTCTCAAAGAAGGAACCAGAGCCCTGCAGTGCAGTGCTATAGGGCGATACCTGTGAACAACAAGACATGCTCTATGTAGATTGCCATCACTGTTTCCCAGAATGTCTCCGTCAAAATAATTTTCCCCGAGACAGAGATGTTGATGCTATATTTTGAAGCCGACCTGATAGCTGACACCCTATCCTGACAACTCCATGCATTCCTTCCTAGTATTAGACACACCTTTCCTATGCTTTGAGAAGCCTTCTTACCTCTCTCCTTTCACCCACCACTGTTCTAATAGGCCCTTAAATCCCAGCTCATGGTCTACATCCTTTCACCAACCTTCCACAGTTTCTCTGTGGCCCTTCACGTTCCAAGTTTCTCCAAAACTTATTCTCTACGATACTCCTTCACTGGGTAGCAGAAACCACAAAATGAAAACTTTATGTCAAATTAGGAACCGTGATTGAAAGAACTGAAAACTAACATCTGTATTCTTTGCACACCAAAAATTCCACCTAGTTAAAATCTAAAACAAACAAACAAAAAAAACCTTTGATAAGTTAATTATAGCCCATAAGATTTATACATTTTACAGTATCAGTGTCAATCTTGTTCCTGTATTGTCTTCGAAAAATGTACTGTTTTCAACTGGAAGGAAAAAAAAAATCTATTATGTTTCATGGAGAACCATCAACAATTTGGGGGTTTTTAGAAATAATTAGAAGTATTTTTCTCCTGTAGCATTTTAACCATTTAGGCCCCCAAATGAATCATAGTCTGCAAAGATGGCCCTGAGTGCCTGAGCCAAGTGGCACACGCCTGCAGAGATGAAGTTGTATCGTTCCCACTGGAACAAGAGATTACTCTTCTTCCTACCACTGAACATTTATAACATCGCATTCATGTCTCTGACGTTATAATCTTTGGGTATACAGCAAAAAGTGTCTGTACCCCAGGACAATAAAGAAGATGGATAAAGATTCTCTGGATGACCATCCCACCTTTGTTCTGTCACTAGGTAGGTAGCACATGTCACAGTAAGATTTCTTTTTCTATGTGTCTTTCCTAATAAAAATAACCATCATTAGATGAGCACTTCCTATGTAACAGAAACTGTACTTGAAAGCTTTACAATTATCAAACCGTTTCATCTTTTCAGCAACTTGAAGTGGGAGGTACAATTATTATCCCTATTTTACACATGATAAAATGGAGGCTAACAGAGAAAGGATCGGGTTTCTTACCCAAAGCTCTTATACTTAATTGCTTCACTACACTGTAATAAATCATGAACTCCCTTGGGAAAGAAGGCATTTTTATTAATATTTATTTAGTGACCTAAATAACGTAGCACCAGGATCTTAGTACATGCTTAGTAAATATTTGTTGTTTTGACTAAATGTTCAAAGTGAATTAGAGGTATGGCATGATGCTTTCTGGAGCTCAACTGCAAACGCAGTGTTTCCAAATTTGCTATAATCTGTTAAGATCTACCCAAATCTAGAAAGGAGTGGAAGGCAGGCACTCCTTTTTCTACACTAGGGCCTTTTTATACTCAGGCACAGTGGCATACCTTGACCAAACGGAAGAAACAAACCTCAATGAATACCAAAGGCACCATATAGGGGGAACAATGTATAATAGTGAAGTTTTTATAAACAGGAAGATAATAACTTTGGGTTTTGCATTACTCTTTATATTATTCAGAGCATGTTCACAGATAAAAGTGTATCTGATTCTAATGATATTTCTGAGATGGTGGCAAGGCAAGTTATTTTCATTTTATAATTTAGTGAAATCGCCCTTTCCAACCAACTGTCTATGATATGATCCAGATCTTCTGACTCCTAGCCTATTTTTTCCTTATGGTTTTGTTGATATCAAACTATGAACAGGATTCATTCTAACGCCATTCTAACCCTAACACTTTAGATGACTAAAGTACCTCTTATCCTTTAAGACTCCTGTCTTATTTCCCATAAATGTAAGACATTAAGATCACAACTCGGGTTATATACTTTAAGTCTCGGTATTCCCAGAGAAGCCCCAGGCTGTCCCAAAACTCAATGCCAGATGAAATGAATAAAAGTCTAATGAGACCACTAAAAGTGTCTCATTGAATGATAGATACATTGAATAACCCATCGTTCCTCTACCAAACAATAGCCAAAAATGTAGACTACAGAGAACGTTGGTTCTAATGAGTTCCTACAAGTTATTGAACATTTCCACTTCCAATATATATGTGGGGTGGGGGAGGGGAGAACAAATATTTCAGTCAAATATTTCAACCAAAGTAAGAGACCTCAGAACAATCATGCAATATGTCAGTTGTGTACAATGTTTTAGTAAATGTCAGTCCATTCTTGAAGAAGCCACACTATGTATTGTTATTTATAGAATTATTTATATAGGACAGAGAGAAGGATTTTAGGCTTGTAAGGGAAGTTCTCCTCTCTCCTCCAGTAATTACCTCTGTACCTTCTGTCACAGTGCTTTATGTACTCATTCATCAGACATTTATTAAGCAAAAATTGTGTACTACGATGGATTCTCACATGCAAAATAAATAAGGTATAATCCTTGCCCTCAAGGAATTTAGAAACTTGGGGGGGGTGGCTTGAGAAAAAGTGTACATTACATTATTAGAGTTGATGTTTTGTAGTGGAATCTCTCGCCCTCAATTCTGACATTGACTGGTTGTGTGATTTTTGCAAAAACCTTTAAACTTTGATATTTTGTTCTTTGAAAGGTCAATAATATGAATCAGGAGAGAAAGCAATTTTGAACTCCTACTATTTGCCAGATGCTGTTCTAAATGCTTTAAAGACATTCTTGCATTTAATCCTCTCAATAGTCCTAAACAAAAGTTACTATTATCATTCCTATTTTATAGATGAGGAAACTGAAAGATTAAATAACCTGCACATGGTCATACAGCTAACCAGTGGTAGGTCCAGGTTGTCAACCCAAGCCATCAAAATCCAAAGCCTGTGAACTGGATACATGTATGTCAGGGTGAGAAACATGGGAGCTACCGTGTTTCCCCGAAAATAAGACCTAGCCAGACAATCAGCTCTAATGGGTCTTTTGGAGCAAAAATTAGTATAAGACCTGGTCTTATTTTACTATAATTTAAAACCAGGTATAATATAATATAATATAATATAATACAATATAATATAATATAAAATGATACCGGGTCTTATATTAATTTTTGCTCCAAAAGGCGCATTAGAGCTGATTGTCTGGCTAGGTCTTATTTTCGGGGAAACGTGGTATAAGGGAAAGGATTCTAAGCCTGGAAGCTTTCATTGCCATTAGAATAAAGACACATTCCTTTACGGGGAATGTCCCTTCCATTTGCCACTGCAGATCCACAATCATCTCTTCTCTATCCACCCAGTGCCCTGGGAGACAAGACACGTGGCCTGCATCAGTGGGCTCCTTTGCCTTTGGATGCAATCGGATTCAGGCAGAGGGAGGCACCAGCCAGAAGGTGGAGGGAGGCAGGAGAGTGAGGTCAGGTTATTTGTTCCTCTGGTGGTGGGCTCCCTTTCTGCAGGGTTATTTTGAACTGGCTGCAGCCTTTCCCAAGACTCCTGTCCTTTTTCCACAGCCCTCGCTATCTCTGGGTCTCTGTAAGGTCACTGCTCCCTCCCCTTACTCTTTCGTTTCAGGGATGGTAACTAAGTCCCACTGTTACTACCGTGTTTCCCCGAAAATAAGACCTAACTGGAAAATAAGCCCTAGCATGATTTTTCAGGATGGCATCCCCTGACCATCAGCTCTAATGCATCTTTTGGAGCTAAAATTAATATAAGACCCGGTCTTATTTCCGAGGAAACACGGTAGGATATGGGTACTTAACTACCCCTAATGATTTCACTGCATCCTGCCTACACCTTCATGAACAGTCCCTTTATTAATCTTCCTCAAATTTGCCTAATTATCCTAATCTAAATATCCCATCTGTTCCCTCCTGTGACACAGACAAATACATTGGGTTTATAAGGCACAAAATGATCAGCACCCCTGGCCCCAATTCACCCTGAATAGTGCAATTTTTCTACTTTGATTTTCAGTGCTTCTGTGATACGGACCTTTTCAAATCCTCAAGCTTGCTTGGGCCTTCTTTTCGTAGGGACTTTGCATACCCTGTTCCTTCTACCTGGAATGTCCCTTTCCCCTTCCCTAACACACACACACACACACACACACACACACACACACACACACACACACCACTTACATTAACATACCCACCATGTATAATAAGTTCCAGTGATATTTCCTGAATTAATAAATGGAACTAGGAGCCAAAGAAAGACTTTGCTTCAAATTTTTATCAAATAATTTTGACGCTTTAGAACTGAATAGCTCATTATATTTTGAAAGGCAATTTATAACATGTAGCACATTACATTTTCATCCACACTTACTCTGTGAGGAACTTAAGTGACTTGCGTAAGATGCTGCAGTAATAGGTGGCAGAGCCATGATTTAATCCCAGCTTGCTAGAAATCCATGCCCTGCTATTATTGCTTCTCTTGGGCTCTCCCGAGCAGGTTAGGGGCCGGCAAAATGGTCACCATCTCAGCAAGTTTCTGCCAGGCCCTAAACATAAAAAACACTTTCTTAAGGATGTTCTGGTAACTATTCTTTTCTAGATCTTTTTTTCTGCTTTGTTGCCAGTCGTTCTTCCCACCAGCCATTTTTATGAAGCTAAACACAACACTGTAGTGAAGACTATTGCAACTTTTCAAGGGCTTTAATTCAGAACAGAAGAAGGAACAAAATCTGTCGTTAGGGAATCTTGTTAGAAACCACTTGATTGCCGAGCGCCACAGTACTACCGAGAAACATTAGCTGAGATAATTCAGCTCCTGGGGCAGTTTAGTTTGAAACAATTGGAGATGTGAATGTGAATACACATTATTTTCCTCTGGTCTGTGGAGGAGAGAGAACCAAAGGGACCTTTAGCAAGAAGCTAGAAGAGGCAGCGTGGTAGGCAGCAGAGCTGTTCCTTGCTTTCTTTCCAACCTCATCGTGCCAACTCCAGTGGCACAGTTGTTTCCTATTGAGAACAGATTCCGTTTGTTCAGTGCATGTTTGTGCAGAGAGAGATGTTCAGACATTCAGCTATAATGGAGCATTCACACATTCAAAACCCAGCTAAATTTGCCCCCAGGGCACATGGGGATGATGCCAGGAGCACATGCTTGCCCGGAAATAGGTGGGGAAATGCCGCTTTCGTGACTTAGGGTGAGTTCAGGCAAATAGCCCAGCCACCCAGTGCTACAGGTTCATGTCCAGCGCACGCTGGTTTCTGCTCTGACCAGTCAGGATGACACGGAGGTGGCCTTCTCTCAGGAGCACTGCCTTGGTTACTTCACTCCAGACAGCTCGGTGTGCATTCCATTTCCAAAAGTCCCTTCCTCTCTCTGGTGCTCGCTGTCGTTGCCTACTTTCTCCCGTGCCAGTGGTCCAGGCAAATCGGTCAATATTACAAATCCAGGCTGGCCAGACCCCGCATAAAGGATTCCATGTTGCTCATCAGCTCAAGTCCCGATCACTAAACCTGTCTTTACATGACCTGACCTCTGACTGTCCCTTTAGCCTCATGGCCCATCACTACTTTATTGCCCCTCCTATGCTGTTACTGCAGAGAATGACGCACAGGGTCCTGAACGTGCACTTATCTGATTGGGCCTGTACACAGGCCACTCCCTTCCTTGCCTCTTTCCTCTTTCCTTGTTGCATTCATCGATCCTTCCAGATCACTTAGCATCTCTCCTTTAGGACACTTTCTCTGATAATCTACTCTTTCCTTCCCTCCCCAGAGCACCCTAGGCTTTTTCCCAAAACTGTACTTACCATTTTTATCATGGAAAAGATGCCATCAAACGTGAGGTATGTCTCATGGAAATACTAAAATAAGAAAAAAAATTTAGTAAAATTGTGGAAACTAGAATTGATAGAATAAGGTATTATGGTTTTGTCTATTTGCCTCTCTCATTACAACTTTTGTGAGCAAGTGTTCTATCATTCATTTCCATAACTCAGCTCCTACCATTGTATCTGGTTCATATTAGGATATTAACAAATTTTTTTTTCCTTGTTTTTTAATAAGAAAATGAGATCTCATAGGTGATCAACCAGGTGACGTCTTTAAAGTGTCCAGACTTGACCTACAATTGAGTCAGGAAAGCCAGCCTTTATTACTTCTAAATTTTGGGAGCGGGACATAGCAAGAGTAAATTTTCTCTTTAAAAATCTTTAAATAACTTTAGAAAAAGTAAATCATTTACTCAACCCTGAACATCTTCAATGTGTGAGGTTATGTGTGGGAGGATGTTTTACATACATTATCTAATGTTATAGTCACTAAATACCTGTGGTGGAGGTTATCTTACATGTTTACAGATGAAACAAGCTGAAAAGGGAAAATGATTTGAAAGGTCACATGTTAACTGGCAGGGATATGATTCAAATCCAATAGTTATATCTCAGAGTCTTTAGTATTTTTACCATGTTTCTTTGCCTCCCCTTACCCCGTGTTTCCTAAAATGTGAGGCGCCTATAAGACACTGATACTAAGAGAAATCACTGAAGAACACTGAATCTCATGCTGACAAAGTGACTCCCTTTCATCAGTCAGGTGTTTAGATCATATCAAGGAGATACTTACCCTTTGCTCCATATGTTGACTGTTAATATTATCCAGTCAGGCTATTTCCTTGTGCTTTGATCTGCCACTACTCGATGCTCTTCAGCTTCCTCTTCTCAGCTCTGGAAAAGGAGTACAACTTCAACGATATTATGTGGGGGGTGGTTTAAATGCACAAAGAATGTTCAAATCCCGTACTGCCATATGCCCTTCCTCTCCAAAGAATCCTAAAGAACTTATACACAAAGAAGGAAAGTACCCTGTTTTATTAGCTGGGCCGTGGCCCCTAGCACCACGGGTACATACCATCGCTGATGCTTGAGACCCAAAGGTCCTTATTCCTCAGCTTGAATCCAAAACTCTAAACCACCCACTGGAGGCCTCATGGCACAAACGTTTGAAGTATTAGCCAACGTTCTCAGCCAGATACAGAGGAAAACATATGGGCAGTTGTCATATGTAAGGGAAGTAGAGCAATTGGGGATGGGCAGTGTGGTTGGCTCAGCCAACTAGCACTCCCCCATGTGATACAGAAGGGATAAGGGTCTCACACGTGTACGTGGTCTTTACATTCACAGTGACACCACCCATGTATTTATCTACCGTTATTTATAATTTGCTACATGCCATGCTTTGATATAAATACTTTTAGATATTAACATAATAACTATATGAGGTAGGTACTACTAATATTCTATAGAAGGGGAAACTGAGGCACGTTAAATCATTTCCCCAAGATCGCACAGCTGACAAGTAGCAGAACCAGGAGTCAACCCCAGACATTCAAGCACCAGTGACCAGCTTATCATCGACTAAACTCTGATCCATCAGATTATCCACTGGTGTTCCCCTTGAGGGACTTAGAAAGGAGGTATACAGAGAGATGCAGAATTGTTCCTTGAACTTCATCCAACAGGAATAAGAGAAAGAAAGAGGAGGTTCAACTGCATTAATCCTTAGACATTGTGATCTATAGAGCACGTCAGTCAGTAATTAATTTACTTTAAGATCACCAACTTCATGAGCTTCCTCGTAATAGTTCCAATGATTTGTTACCATTAACTAAATATCATCTCCTTTAGTGAGACACTAACTACTAATTTTTAATTTAAACTAAGCTATAAGCAAAAGTATAAATGTTGTAGAATTATAAGCACTCATATTTCAGAGAATTTATACAACTCTGTAAAATAAAGGATTTACTTAAAGGCATATGAATTTATGTAGTCTTTCTGAGGGAATTTGTTATTAAGACATAGAGGAAATCACCTGAGGAAATAGTGTTAAAAATAAGCTGACCATACATCCAGGTTTGTACTTATTATCCCCAGACAACTGTTAATAGTGCCCCTTTCACTCTCAAAAAGTCCCTAGGTTGAATGAGATATTATAAGGCCACCCTACTTAAAAGAGCACTCCAGGCCAGGGACTTCACTCTCCACTGTGGTGGATGATAACGCAAAGATAAAAGACACTCTCTCTGACCTCCAGGATTTGATTCCACTTTGAGGGAGATACATAAAAAGATAATTACGAAAGTGCAATGAACTTCGGGATAGAGATGTCAAGACAAGGTGCCTAGATAGTAGAAGACAGGCACTCCATATAGAGTAAAAAAGTGTGAGGACTTAGGAACTGCTTTCAGAAGAGGTAACACTTCTGTTGAATCTTAAAGGATCATAGATATTAACCAATACTTGAGGATCTGGTGAAACATGCACATTCAAAATAGAATAACAAATAAACTTAGATGGGATATGTGAGGGAGGTAATAACACATAGTGATCAGAAGCACAGGCTTTGGGATCAAAGTGTCAGATTTTGAATCCCAAGTCTGTGACATTCTAGCTGTGTGTCTTTAGGAAATTACTGAACCTTTCTGAGTCTTGGTTTCTTCATAGGTAAAATGGAGAGAACAACGATATCTAACTCCCAGGGTTGTTGTGAGGCTTTGATAAAGTAATGTACGTAAAAATCTTTAAAAAGTGAGTGATGCATAGTAAATTCTACAGAAGATGGGTTATTATTAGTTTAATTACACTGAAATATGAAGAGTGTGTTCATGCGAATATCTAAAGTTAGGAAAGGAAATCCGTTTCCTGCGTGACATAACCAAGGAGTTTGCACTTGATCCTGAGGGAAATAGCAATTATTGAAGGGGAGTGATATGATCAGGTTGGATTTTTTTAAAGACAAATCATTCTTGGCAGGTGTGTGGAGGACGGACTGGAGATGAGATTAGCAGGAGGCAGAGAGAAAAGCTATCGCGGTAGATGACAAGTGGCATCGAGGAAGGAGAAAACTGTCCTTACTGTAGAAAACATTTAGCCATATCACCTAACTCTGTGTCAAAACCTTTATTATACTGATGGGACATCCTCACCATCCGAGCAAGTTAAGGAAATCAGGGGTGTGGAGATGAAATCTGAGCCTTCAATACAGTAATAATTTTAGCATCTATTTTTATGAAGGTTACATTTAGGAGTGACTCAATGTTAAAGCCATAAGGGACCATAAAAATGATGCAGTCTAGTGGTTCTCTATCCTGGCTACATTAAATTCCCTGGGGATATTTTACAAAATGCCATTCCCCAGACTCCACACTGGGTCAATTAAGTAAGAGTCTTTGGGAGTGGAGCTCACAAGTACTGATGTGTCTTCAAAGCTCCCTCGGTGATTCTAATGTGCAGCCAGGATGGAGAACCACCTCCAGTCTCATCAACCCCATGCTGGAAAGAGGTAGAAGATAAGCCCGAGAAATTTCACTTCTTGTAGGATGTAGGTGGTAATTGTATTATCTGTCTTAGACACACACACACACGGATACACGAGGTATGACAATTAAGTTCACAAACTTGTTGCAACAACGTTGCTAACCTTTTTTGATGTCAGAGGGATTATTCATTACGAATTTGTACTAACTAGACAAACAGTTAACCAAGTTTACTATTTGGAAGTGCTGAAAAGGCTGCGTGAAAAAGTTAGAGGACCTGAACTTTTCGCCAACAATTCATGGCTCTTACATCACGACAGTGTACCAGCTCACATGTCACTTTCTGTGAGGGAGTTTTTAGCCAGTAAACCAATAACTGTTTTGGAATACACTCCTTACTCACCTGATCTGGCCCCCAATGACTTCTTTCTTTATCCAAAGATTAAGGAAATATTGAAAGGAAGACATTTTGTTGATATTCAGGACATCGAGGGTAATATGATGACAGCTCTGATGGCCATTCCAGAAAAAGAGTTCTAAAATTTCTTTGAAGGATGGACTAGGCACTGGCATCGGTGCATAGCTTCCCCAGGGGAGTACTTCAAAGGTGACCATAATGATATTCAGCAGTGAGGTATGTAGCACCTTTTCTAGGATGAGTTCGTGAACTTAATTGTCTGACCTCATCCTCGTGTGTGTGTGTGTGTGTGTGTGTGTGTGTGTGTTTTATATAATTTCTTATGCACTTCTAACAATATCAGAACCTCTTGGACATTTCACATGAAATTGTATTTTGTAGTAAGTTTATGCTGTTGCTAAAATTGGGAAGAAAAAAATGCCAAGTTGGATTCCTCCTTCTGTAGGGTATTTAGGAGAGAATCCAACAAGCACTGAGATAAGAAGAAAACAAGGCCCATGTTTTACTCACTTTTGTATCCCCGGCATCAAGAGCAGAACTTTGCAAATAGACTAGTCCCATGCCTTAGTTAAGGACTAAATAAATGGAAGAAAGCAAGGAATTGAAGAAAAGCAAAGGGTCAGGCAGAGACTCATTTACTTTTTCTCTTAGGTCCATTGAATCTTTCTAACAGTTTCAGAGGTGATAAAATAATTTTCAAAATGTTCAGTTCCTTTTATGGGCTTCTTTTTCTGCCAGAAACGTCTTTGAATTTCTTTGAGATTGGAATATGCAATGATCCCTGTCCTGGGTCTGATGGTCTATGTCAAAAAGACAGTTACAAATGTTCTGTGTATAAAAGTGAGCTCAGTAGAGAATAAGTTCTTAGACTTATCATCAGGCCCTGTTCCTTATCACATGACCTAGCACAAGATCTTAATTGCTTTTACCATCAGTTTCCTTAAAATGGGTATTACTAGGGACTGAATGCTTGTGTCCCCTGCCAATTCATATTGTGACTCCCTAATCCCTAACATGATGGTATTTGGAGGCGGGGCCTTTGGTAGAAAATTACTATTAGATTAGATCACGAAGGTGGGGTTAGCACTCATAAACACAGAGCTATATCACTCTCTCACCATATGCTTGCACCAAAAAGGATATAAGGAGAATACAGCTGTGTGCAAAACAGGAAGAGGCCCCTCACTAGACAGACAATTTGCTGGCACCTTGATCTCGGACTTCTTACATTCCATTCTGTGAGAAATTGATGTGTGTTGTTTAAGTCACTCAGTCTGTGGTAGTTTGTTATAGCAGCCTAACTGGATTGACAGGTGTATTGGGGTATCACACAGGTTAATGAGGTGATTCATCCGAAGATTTTAAGATCATAGCCAGCACATGGTAAGTGCTCATAAATGTTAGACGTTGTATTATTGTATCGTAATTGTTGTTTGATTATTTTAATTATTATACTTTGACCCTTTCCACTTCTCACTGATGAAAGCAAAAAACCAAGATGTAAAAAATTACAGATATTACATGGAGCCTGTAGGAGTAGATACAACTTTATTGTCTTTACCCAGCCTTTTTTTCACACCCAGAACTCCTCACTGGGCTTGGTTTGGCCTGCCTACAGTCCCACTGTGATCACAGGTTAGGTGTTTTCAGTAATACTAGATGTCCCTATGCCGTCCTTAGACGGCATAAGCAAATAACGTCCTTAGACGTCCTTAGAGTATAAGCAAATAAATAAGAAATACTGTGAATGAAAAGAGACTTCTTTCTCTCTTTAAATATTTGCCTTAAGTACCTTGATTATTCCATAGGGGGTTACAACATGGGGCAGGGAGAAGAAGGTATGTGGGAAGAGGACCCAGATTTCTCCTAGTTACAGACATCTACCAGTGATTTAGAGTTTAAATATGACAAGGATTTAGATTGAATTCTCCACTTGGGGTTGACCATTCTTGAGAAAATATTTGCTGATTAAGTCAGAAAAGATATAAAATCTCCCAATTTAAAACATCCTATGCGTTAGTTTGCTAGCTGCTGCCATAACAAAATGGCACAAACCGGGTGGCTTAAACAACAGAAATGTATTTTCTCACAGTTATGGAAGCTGGAAGTCCAAGATCATGGTGCCAGCAGAGTTGATTTTCTCTAAGGACTCTCTCCTTGACTTACAGATGACCACACTCTTATTTTCTCTTCATATGGTGGTCCCTCTGTGCATGCACACCCCCGATGTCGCTCTGTGTGTCCTAATCTCTTCTTATTGGATTGGTGCCTCCACTTATGACCTCATTTAGCCTTAATTCCCTCCTTAATGACCTTATCTCCAAATAAGGTTACATTGTTAGGTATTGGAGGTTGAGATTTCAACATATGAGTGAGGAGTGGTGGACACAGTTCAGCCAATAACAGTTATTAATGAATTCAATGAATAATATATCTTTGACCCTATTAAATGGTCCAAAAATATCTTTTGCGTTACCCTCAAGTACACATCACTTCCCCATGAAACCAAGTAAACACTAAATTTCAAAGAGTAACTGAATTTCCTTTTGGATTCGTAACACAATGTTATAGTCTGAGTCTCCAGGAAACAGACATGGAGAATCTGAGATTTTTTCATGCATGAGCATTACTGGAGAGTATTCTTGATAATGACACCAGTGAAGGATGAGCAAAGCAGAACTGGACAAAAAGAGAAGCTAAACTGTGAGAAAGTTGCAACAGAGAACATTTTTTTTTTTTTTTAGTTTCAGGTGTACAAAACAATGTAATAGTTAAACATTTAACTATTACATCTCACAAAGAGAACTTTTTCTGATTCTTTAGGACTCTTGACTTAGATAACCTTCCAGTCTTGTCTCCTTTTGAAGCAGTTGTTCCCCTTTATATCTCTGCATCAGGAGATCACTCCTCTGGGTGAGGAGTACCTCAGACAAGGCAGCTTCTTTATATCCACCATAATCTACTCTCTGTTCCATTTGGATACAATTACTTCATATATTGAGTTTACTCTACTAGAAATAACTGTTCCAAGATTTTGATTGGTGTTTTTCCAAAGGAAACGTACAAACGGAATGTCAGAGGAACAAACTATAGGCCCCACCTCTGAAGCCGACCTTGGGTCCTTAACTGATGCTACTATTATCCTTTCCTTCATCCACTACCTAGTCTAGACATCCCTCAGTCTTGGCAAGCACACTTGGCTGTGCTAGTCTTGCTGGATTGTGATCCAGAGCTTCTCCAAATAGTTTGAGCTCCTGGTCATCATGTCCTTCATGTTCCACTGCTACTGCAATTGTTAATTTTCTGCCATGATGGGCAGGTGGATACCAGAAGACCCTGCAGTAATTCATCCAGGTGGCAGTCATATTCTTCCTTGTGTTTATGGCCATAGTGTATTGGCATCTCTCCCTCTTCCTGATGATTGGGTCAATCACTCATGCCAGGATAGTGGTTCTTTTCCTTGCTTGCTATTCTCTTCACCCAAGAAGCCTAAAGTGACTGAGTGACAGCTAAAGCTAAAAGTTTATTAAGGCTACTTGCTGTGTCCCTTCTGGAAGCATTCCTCTTTGGGAACTAAGACATCTAGAGCCACAGAACCTAGATGTATGATGATGGAAAACACAAATACTCTCCCAAGTGAGACATCTGGAGTAATGGTAAGTGGAGCCACTAGTAGTTTCACCACTTGGTTGTTGAACCAGTGTGTTCTACTGACTAGAGAAATAGCGCCACTCCATTGATGAAAGATGTTTACTGAATTTTAGAGAATGGCATCCCATCCTTGCAGGGGACCTAAGCTCATACCTCAATTATGCCTTCAAGATGCTGTCCTGTTACTCTCTAAGGCTGGCAACTTCTGGGATGTGCAGTATGGGACAGAACCAGTGAATCCCATTCACGAGGACTGACAATTATGTTCACAAACTTGTTGCAATGATGTTGCTAACTTTTTTGATATCAGAAGGATTATTCATTATGAATTTGTCCAAACTGGACAAGCAGTTAACGAAGTTTGCTATTTGGAAGTGCTGAAAAGGCTGCATGAAAAAGTTAGACGACCTGAACTTTTCACCAATAATTCATGGCTCTTGCGTCACGACAATGCACCAGTTCCTATGGCACTAAAAACTGTGAGGGAGTTTTTAGCCAACAAACAAATAGCTATATTGCAACACCCTCCCTACTCACCTGATCTGGCCCCCAGTGACTTCCTTCTTTACTTGAAGATAAAGGAAATATTGAAACGAAGATATTGTGATGACATTCAGGACATCAAAAGTAGTACAACAACAGCTCTGATGGCCATTCCAGAAAAAGAGTTCCAAAATTGCTTTGAAAGGCGGACTAGGTGCTGGCATCAGTGCATAGCTTCCCAAGGGGAGTACTTTGAAGGTGAGCATAGTGATATTCAGCAATGAGGTATGCAGCACTTTTTCTAGGATGAGTTCGCGAACTTACTTATCAGACCTCGTATATGTGACCACCGCCACACCTCTTTGGCTGGTCAGTGAGATACTTTGTCTACTGCAACATTATGCAGGATCCCATGCGGGTAAACCAAACAATCTGTGAGCCTTCATTTAGTGGTGCTGGCTGACGACCTGTGGGCAGCAATGATAAATCCATACATGGAATATGTGTCGATATCAGTCAAAATAAATTGTTTCAAAGTAGAAGAAGTGTAACATAGACAATATGCCACCACATGACTGGTTAGACTCCTTGAGTGATCTTGTCATACTCGGGACTCAAGTTTGGTCTCTGCTTATTGGTTGAACCTTTGAAAGTGCCAGTAGCTAGATCAATCTTGGAGAATGAGAGCCCAAGTTGCTGGACCCAGGCATAGCCAAGAGCTACTCTCTTCTTGAGTCCAGCAAAGAATGGATAATATAAAGCAGTCGGTTGGTGCCTCTTCTGTGGTGGAGGCTCTCTGATGAATTTTAACATGCAACACAAAGCTCTTTTCACACTCTGACCCCTGCCATAGATGGTTCATACACATGTCTTTTCCCCAGAACTCATTGTTGCTGCTGATTTCCCTTTTATTTATTTATTTTTTCTTGTAGACCCCTGATCAACCAGTGATTCAACACTATCCAATAATCCACATATTCTACTTCAGGCCACTTTTCTTCCCACATAAAGTGGATTTCCACCAAAGGTCTATTCTTTGGTAGGATTTTTTCTCACCAATATTTTTCAGGGCTACCCGAGGTCAGTAGTGTGGCAACAGCCCACTTTGGCCTTGTACCCATACACTAGCTTAGCATTTTTTAATCAAGCTTAGCTTTTTACCCCTTTTATCATAAGAGACCCCTGATACAGTCATAGGTATTTGCTCTGGGAGAATTATTGATTTAATAGTGGTGGATGATGTGGAATCTGGACTATCTACTTATATGGCATACTAGTACTCACTGGCCTTGCTCATGCTTGATTAAGAATGTACCACTTTTTCATCTTATATTGGAATGCTACTTAACCCTCCAGAATTGTCCCCATGTGAAGTAAGAGGGTCAGGCTTTGCAGCGCCACATGAGAAACACGCTCCTCCCATGGACGGTGAATGGAAGGCTAGACTGAGGTATCTTCCTAGCTTCTCTGGGCTGAGCTGCTGGAGAAGGGCTCAGGTGTGAGTTGTCAATCATCAACATTCCTGGCAGCTGATAGAATGAATGCCTTGGTCCTGAAGAACAATCTTTATGGCATCCAACAGGAAACACTGCACATATTTTAAAGGGTGATACTAACAGAGATAAGGTCTAGGAAGTGAGGGGAGTTGGTAACTCTATACCTTGTTTGAGGTCTCATTCCACGATAAGTTTTTTATTATATACTTAAAAAAGAAATAGATGTTCCTGTGAAAATTCAGGTTCAGAGCTTTTGTTTCTATGTCTAAGACTTTCTCACAAATTACCTGCTGAATATAGAAAGTAGACTATCTTAAACTGCGCGAACTGTCATCCCAATGTTTTTTTAGACATCATAATCACGAATGGCCCTTACAGAATAACTTATCCAACTATCTGATTTGTCAGAATATGAAACTAACGTAGGAGAAATGGTTTATCTGGTTGTTGTTACTAAGCCCCAGTTTTCTGCACCTGTAAACTTGAAATAACAGCAGTTCCTACTCATAGGTTATAACTACTTCTAAAATATGGAGACTCACAGGGACCAAAGACCACATAGCTAGAATGTGATTAGAGAGGGCATTTGGTCTTAGGGCAAATGGTTAGAAATCCTTTGATTTGTTTAATCTACTATACATCTATTAGTTTGGTGCAAAAGTAATTGAGGTTTAAAAGGTTAAAAATAATTCAAAAACTGCAATTACGTTTGCACCAACTTAATATGACTACTTGTAAAAACCTTGTAGACCAATAAAATGGACCATTCATTCACTCAGCAAATACTTATTGATGACTCCTCAATGCCAAGCCATGGAAATTCAACAGTTAAGAGTACTTTCACAGAGTCTGTAGTCTGCTCGTAAGGATTCACATTTATCAGATAATCACAAAGTAAATAAAACCTTATGATGGTGATGAGTGGTTTGAAATAGAGAAATGTGGTTCTATGAATGTATATATTGGACTTGACCTAATCATGGAGGTCATGGAAGATTTTGCTAAGACAATGTCTACTGCAGAGATACATAAAACATTAATGGTGTTAACAGGATGAAGAAAATAAATAAAGGTGTATTCAAGGCAGAGGGAGCAATATGTGCTGAGACCCTTTGGCAGAAAAGGATATGTTACGTATGACGGATTTGAAGAAGGTTATTCTGGCTGGAGTGGAGAAAACAAATGGGAGTGTGCCACATAGAGGGGCTGCAGGGGTAAGCGAGGGCCAGACTATACAGGGTCATAGTCAGGATTTTTGTCTTTGCCCTGAGAAAATTCACTAAATTGTTTTAATCATGAAAGGATATACTATGATTTAGATCTCCTAGCTACCCTATGGAAAATGGACTGAGGGAGGACAAGACTGGGTAATAATAGAGAGTTATGGGGCCATTGCAGTTGTTCTGATGAAAGATGATGATAGCATGAGTAGACTGGGCTGGTAGAGCTGGCAAACAGTGGATGAATTTGAAGGTATTTGGTGAGTAAAATGGCACTTGATGCTAAATTACATAAGGGAGAGAAGCTGTCTTAGATGCCTTCCTAGGTTTTTGGTTAGCATAACTGAATGGAAGTAGTGCCAAGATAGACGCATATAAACATTTTCAGGCAGAAATGTGATTAAATATTTAACAAATTTACTTGCATACAAAGAGAATTCTATGAATTTAGAGCCTTAGTCTTCAGTATAGTGCTTAATTTTTGAATTGCGGAGTCTGTAAAAAATTGATGAGCGGTGGCCAATTAGATCAGTTTGTTAGAGCGCAATGTTCGTAACACTAGGGTTGCTGGTTCGATCCCCACATGGGCCGCTGTGAGCTGCAACCTCTACAACTCGACTGAAACAACTCCTTGACTTGGAGCTGATGGGTCCTGGAAAAACACACTTAAAATAAATAAAAGTTAAAAAAAAAAAAAAAGAAATTGATGAAAGTTATGAAATCTTTTGTCCAGACAAAATCACTTTGCACTGACTCACAATTTTGCATGTATTTTATGGGTCAGTTTCATCCACGTAAATTTGAATTCACATGATATTTATGTAGCCCATGGGTCTGCGACAAAAAGAGTTCTACCAGATCTTATTCTATAATGTGTACTCCTGTTGCTTCACTGGCACACTGCATCACACAGTTGGAAGTCAGGGAACATGACTTTGCACGGCCGCTACAGTTATCCGTTTATTGTATTTTACTCTTGGTTAACAAATGGGTATTGAGTGGGCACTTGCGAAGCACTAGCCTAATCCTCACAGGTAATCACAAAACATAAATGTTCCCCTGGGAACCCATAGAAAAGCACATCAATCCTTAATGACAGAACCAAACACAAGGGTCTCTCTGGCAACTCCTGCCAGGAAAAAACAGCTCTCCCTCAGAGAAAAACTGCCTTCTGTCAGCTTCTTTTCACATTCCTGGCTTCGTGTGGCCTTGAGGAGAATATAAAATATTTCCTTCCCTAGGAAAGGAATAATTTTGATGCAGCTGCGTTTGAAAGAGAATTTCTGACCTAGGATGTGATTCCATGATGAGCATTTTATAAACATACTATGTATAGCAATTATGTACACTACATACTGTATACACATGAGACATAAATTATCTGCTAAATCAACGCCTATGCCAATCTAGAAATAATGGAAAAGAGAATAAGTGCTTAAATGGCAGCTGGCAGGCTTAGAAGGAAAAAATATTTTAAAAGAAAATCACATTTAAGGAGATAGAGTGTCACCTTCTCCAGAGTCTTTTAAAATTACACAATCATCTGACATGAAATTTAAGCATAATCTTCTCTGGAGTTTAGGTATAAGTTTGATGAAGTTCAAAGATTTCTTCTATTTCTCTTATTCCAAGGTAATAACTCACTCCCTGTTGAGGTCTTACTGCATGCCAAATACTGTGCCAGTACTTTATATACGTGCTTCCATTTAATCTTCACAATCATTTTATGAGATAGGTACCATTATAAAACCCATTTTACTGAGAATAAAGTGAAAATTAGAAATGGCACATCATTTTCTCAGCAGGACCACATCATCAAATATTGAATGCCATAATCCAAGTCCAGGTGTGTCTGACTTGGAACACTCAAGTGGCATCTTACAAACGACACTTTCACCTAAACCATACATCCCACACCTCAGTGGAAATAATGATGCGTAGTTTCATACCCAAACGATCTGTCCATCTTAACCATTGTAAGTAACATGGCTACCAAAGATATGTGTTGATTTCTTGAAAACTAAATTACAAATCTTCTTTCAGGACCATTGTAATTGAAAGACACAGAAAACCCCACCAGAAAATATGCAACTATTCAAAGCAAGTTTAATCTAACTCATCATAGTAGATTCATATTAATGCTTCTTTGGTAATGGGAAATATAGAAGTACTTGGGATCTGGAGGAATTCCTAAAAATAACAGTTATTTCCTAAAAATACTGACCTGGGACCTTTCAGAGTAGTAATGTGATCACATAAAGTAGAAATATGCTCTTGTGTGAAAAATTTCTTCCTAGCAAATCTCAGTATTTTATCTTAGAAAGCCAGTAGGATGGTTGAACTACACAAATAATGGAGCATATATTTGGAAGATGACTGAATTAAGGCATGGTCAGGCAGCAAGATTTTTTTTTTTCCCAACATCTCAGAACTGTACTTTTTAAAAAAGATAATCATTCCTACATGTTATGTAATCATTTCTTGAGATTGTTAAAATGCAATCAGATGAATCCTTTTGGCCTCCTTCTGAAAATGTATTTGATGGAAATAAAGAGGCATGCACTCTATTTGCTATATTCTTTCTCCTTGTCAGGTGTCACACCTAAATGGCTGCAAATAATCCTTCCCAACTCTTCTATGGCCTTTGATCCAGACACATAACTTGTCTCTCTGAACTCAACCATGACACTGGCAGAAGGACAAGGTTTACAAGGTTAAGTTCATAGCTCATTTAAGAGCAGGTACTTCATCAGGAAGCTTAAAAATATTTCCATTTGAAGATCCTGGTTTGTCACTCAGTCTTCAAAAGAAAAGTCTGTGTCACCTGAGATGGTAATAATAATAATAATAATAATAATAATAAAAGAAAAGTCTGTATGATGGATGCCCTTTAGTATTCTAAGACATTCATGCACAGGAGAAGTAGTCCATCTTTCCCTACAATCACACATAATCAACACTTACAGCCTAAGATGATTCAATAGCCATAAACACTCACATGGTATATAATAAAATAAAAATACTCATAGCATTGCTTTCTAAAAGACCAAGAACGTACTTTCCTGAATCATCCTCAGCTGTATGGTCATGATGGTCTTCTGATTGTTCAGTCATACATTTAAAGGCATTTAGGGCTCTGAAGAAATGCTAATTCAGTTTAAAGCTTGATCAGGCTCATTAGGCTTGTGCCATCAAAAAAAGTTAGATGCTCTAAGAAGGGTGGAACAGGAAATGAAATTATGCCCAGTGTTCTTTCCAGCCTTAGGCCCTCTGGCAGTCTTCATTTACATTCACACCACTTCACTTAAACTTGGTCACATCCTTGCACTTATCTCTATACTTTTTTGGGCTATTCATTGTACCCAACTATGAAATTCTCTCTCGCTCCACAAATCCTTACGAGACTCTTCCTATACTAATACACTACAGCAATACGGTGGACAACTAATTGTATTTAATAGGTCAAATTCACTTAAAGAAAACCCAACACACAGGAGTTTGATTTCACCAAGCTGATAAATAAGAAAAATAGATTATTTAATAAAACTCAAAATCCTAATACCACTTTGTGAAGAAGCTGTCCTATTATTCAACATCTCCCCTTGTCTAGCCATGCTGGTAGCAGGAATTGTCAAAAAGAAAAAAAGAAGTTATCATAGCTACTATTTATTGAGTTCTGTGAAATGGGTACTGTTATCCCCAACTTGAAGATGAGGAAACCAAGCGTCAGAGAATTTAGATGACTTATTTAAATCAAGAAAGTATTAGGATTAAACTCACTGCACACTGTTCCTCATCATTGTATTATTCCATCTCCTCAGGGTTTGCTTACAGAGCTCACATTCAGCTGTTCTCCTGCCTGAAATGTCCTTCCCTCTCTTTCACCCCTCAGATTCTATCACACGTTGGGAATGTTTCTTCCCTACTCCTGATGTTTTCTTCCTAAGAGGGAACTTAATTAGTGTGGGTCTGGGTTTCTCTCTGAGGAGGTAGAGTGACTTCTCTGACTGGTAAATTTGGAAAGAATAACTGGGATTAGCTCATCTTTACTTTTCTTGTGTGGGGACCCTTTTTTCAGAGCAAGAGCTGTCTTGAGTTCCTAAGTCTGACATGTACAGCCTGTCCATATGGAGAGGTGTGTCCAGTCCAGTGCTACAGTGGTGGGTGGGTGAGTCTGCCTAGTTCCAGGGATCGGTTTTAAGAAGCCCACTTAACTCTCCTTAGACTGGTCTTCCAGCTCATGTCAGTAGTAATTATGGTAATATTTTGCCCTGCACTGTTACTGTTTATTTCTCAGCTTTTTCAGAATTGGGCAGGATAAGGGGTGTAGTTTGGGAAACACCCAGACCCCTAGACTCTACTTCCTCTGAAAAGCTTTTCCCAAACCCCAAATCCAGAAATCATCTTTCCCTTTTCTATCCCCACAACACTCTGTATTTCCATACTAGTCTTTATAACAGGTTCACTTATATTAGCGACATGTTCTACTACTACCTGTGTGAAACTACAGAGGCTTGGAACGGTTTTGCATCCCTTTATCAGTGTACCTCCCACAGAACCTAATGTATTGTTTTGCAAACAGTAGAACCTCAAAAAGATGTTTGTTGAATTGAATTGCTTCTGTCATGTCATCTTTGTGTGTAGCTTTAAACTATTTTTATTAATCTACACTCTCCTGAATTCCCCAGTTTGTTAAAAGCTGTAGGAGATGCAAACTCCATTTTCTCTCCTCTGCAGTAGACCACTCAGTGAAATGACTCAGGTCCACTGGAGAAACTGAAATTTATGGCCTTCTGACTAACAATGAGCCCCCAACTGTTTCCATTGGTGGGATTGCCTGTTTGCCTCTCCTCCCATTCACTCTGACTAGTCACCGTGCACCGGCCCCCAGGGACAACCACCATGAAATATTGCCCAGGAATTGAGAGAAGGGACTTTGCATTTCAGAAATGTTAATACCCCCATGTTTGAAGCTGAGGCATCTTTGGGAGCATCTAGGAGCCAGGTGCCATTAAGTCTATTTCAGGCAAGAGGGAAGCTAGCATTTTCCATTGAAAATTGAGTATTGTCGCATATCTTATAGTTTTATTCCAAATGAATATGAGCATGACAGAATTTCTGAAGCAATGAATTTAACACCTAGCATTTTAAGAGCTTGCACTTACTGCCAAAGCACTAATTAAGCTTTACAGATGAAAGACTAAGTGACTCATTAGAGGTCACAGAGAACATCAGTGACAGGGCTTTTGAATGTCATAAGGGCCTTGTGTGAAGGTTGGGCTCTGTTCATTCAGCATTCATTTTTATGTGAAGTGTATTCTGTAGCTAATCATAATCCAGTTCATTCATTTACTCATTCATCCATTCACGTGTCTATGCCTAACACATTCAAAGAGCTCTTATTGAGCAGTTCCACTAGGCAAAACCCAATAGGAGGTGCTAGAGACAGAGATAAACCATCACTCCTGCCCTTCTGGAGCCCACAGGGAAGGACAGATCAGCACAGGAATTATTAGAGTACATGGGCTATGAGATAAGTGTGCTATGGGAAGATAAGAACAAGTCTCTAAGTAGCTGGGATCTTAGGAAAATTCCTTAAAGGAGATCAGATTTGAGTTGAACATTGAGGACTTTCACAGGAGTTATTCATAGACAAAAAAAAAAAGAGAGAGAGAGAGAGAAAAAGAAGTAAAATGGTTCAATGCTTGCAGTGTTTCTAGAGCAGAATATTGCTCTGGGGAGAGCTATAACAGACAAGGACTGAGTAAGAGCCGATGCAAGATTATGAAGAGACCATAAGCCATGACTAGTATGCAGTCTGAGCTTCCTCAAGTAGGAGGATGATGTCATGAATTACATCATAAAAAGTTAATTGTGGAACTATGAGAATAAATTGTACGCTGTTGTAATATTATTGTCCAATAAGAATCAACAGGGTGATCAAACGGGGGTGGGGGGTGGGAGATGAGGGTAAGGGGGATCAAATATATGGTGATGGAAGGAGAACTGACTCTGGGTGGTGAACACACAGTGGGATTTATAGATGATGTAATACAGAATTGCACACCTGAAATCTATGTAATTTCACTAACAATTGTCACCCCAATAAATTAAAAAAAAAAAAAAGAATCAATGGGATGGAGAAGAGACTTGTTTGGGAGATATTTATGATACAATGACAGACTTGGTCGTGATTCAATGCCTGTTTTTGGGGAGTTTGAAAGGTCATAAGAAAGACAATGTAAGAGAAGGTGGAAACTGTGGATAACTCCTAAAATTCTGGCTTAAATAGCTGGGCGGGTGGTAATATCTATTACCAGTGCTAGGAAAGATAAGATGATGTGGAAGTGTGGGGAAATCAGTGATAAATCCAGATGTTGAGATCGAAGTGTTTGTGGAATCTCCAGGGGCAAACATAGCAGGGAGCAGTTGAGGAGTACAGTCAAGAGGCATAAAATAGTCATAAAGATAGTGGTTGAAATTATGGATGTAGATGGAATCTTTTCTAGATGTAACCATATTTCTAATTGTTTTGATTTCATAGTAATGTTTCTTACTTCCAATAAGAAGATCACTCTTGGGTCTTCCTATAGGTCTGAGCAAAGTAACTATTATTCTTTTGAAATACCAAAACACAAGAATTATGACACATCTACTCATTATTCTTAGGAATATAGAAAAATGACTGCATGAATAAGTACAATAATTAAAATATGTTCACATGTGATCCTTTCTCCAATAATAAATAAATGAAACTATGGTCACAATAGAAGAGGTATTTGACTCAAGTCCCTATTTAACTTTATTAGAAATATAATATCCTCTCCTACACCACCTTTTATGGTGTTTTCTTTATCCCCCTCCCTTCCCACCCTATCACCCCATGCAATTTGCAGAACTGCACTGTAGTTTTAGTCCTGTCTTCAAATATCAGTGGCAATTTATTTAAAGAAGAACCAAAGAGCAGGGCTCTCTTTGTGTTCTAAAACCTTCACATATCAGGTTAAGTAAACTTGTATATATGCTGGTTTTAAAATGGTTCTCTTCCAAACTCCACATATGCAAGTTCTATTTGTAAAGCTAACCCAAATCACCAAACAAAGAGGTGAATAAAGATGTGAGGTCAATACTGAATATGGATTCAGTGATTGTAGAATTTGCTTTCAAGGCTCAATTTAAGCTGTCCCTCTGGCCTGGAAACCTTCTATGGCCCCTCTCACTAATATTGAAGAGCACTTTATCGTACCATCTCAGAACAAACTATCTCTGTGACTAGAGTTATAGCTGCATGAGGGCATGGACCATGCCATTCATTTTAGTTGCCTCAGTACATAGTGTGGCACTAAATCCAAAATAGAAATTTAGCTGTTTATCTATTAATGCAAAACTATGACAAGTCATATGAATTAGGAACTATTTCTTTTAAATAAATGGTGATTCATTCTAGAGTTAATGATTTTAAAAAGATAAAGCATCGTGAATCAAAACATCGTTGGAGAATTGCATATAATATCCTATTTTAATGAATGAATCTATTTCATCATATCATTTTCTTTGTTCAAGGTTTACACTATGCCTTCCCATAATGATAGACTTTCTATTCTCACCACCACCCCAAAAAAAGACAGATTGGGCTCTATTCAAAAAATAAAATATGAGCTATTAAATTAGAATCAAATATTCTGTATCATATATCTGAAATTCAAAGTCAAGAAACTCTAAATTTCATATTCTAAAATGATTTATGTTATATAAAAGGTTGATTTAACCACAAATAAAACAAAATATAATCCAACAGTGAAAGACTGCCATATGCATTTGTTACAAATGCTCAACTGTACTCTTATTTATCTTCATTAATAGATTGACTGCTAGATAAGAATCATCTCTATGTTACCAGACTTTTGCACAAATTGTTATCAGAACCTCTCTTCCTGTACTATGCATTTGTTTTCATGTTATTTACCAAGCTGGATAATGAGCTCCTGAAGTACAAATTGTTTGGATTCCATAGGACAATGATGTTGCCTGGCATAGAGAAGGAACTTCAAGCATGTCTCCTCAATTAGGGACAAAACAAAAATCGCGTTTCTTTAGATTAAAGGCCTCAGGACCATTTATTCCTCCCCAGCTGAGTCTTGGCTGGTGTCTGGTGGTCATTAGTATCGCCATGCTCCATAGCCAAGCCTCTATCTTCATGCCAAGGTCAGTGCATAAGAAGGAAGCCAGGGAAGGTTCATGAACTGATGTCAGACCCCAGAAGGAATAGGCATAATGTCAACACTGAATGGGTAGAAGAAAAACAGAGCTGGGGATCAGAAAGTGATCTGCTAAAGCTGAGCTCAGATGCCTAAGGGACTGTCTGGATCAGAATCCAGAAAAGTTAGTGAGTTACAAAACTGAAGAAAATAAAACCAGCGAGCATATTTGCAATGTACAAGTTCCTCACTGTAGTCATACATGTTCATAATGAACTAGGCCTTCTCTAGTGTTTATGTCGTTCCCTCCACTTGTAATACGCTGTCCTCACCTCAGTTCTTCACTATTTTGTACAGACTCGCACCTCTCAGTCATTCTCCAAGAGTTCTTAGAAAATTCCTCAAAACTGGCTTGGGCGTCCTTCCTACAACTTCATACTGTTCTTTGTGCTACCAGCCTCATGACAGTGTGGAAACTGCCTCTTCAGAGATGTTTTACTAACTTTTCTGAAAGTTACACTTATTCACTGTTCCCAGAGCCTAACACAGTGCCTAATACAGAGTAGGCATTTAATAAGTAATTAAATGAATACATTTAATACATTTAATAAATAATTTAAATTTAATAAATAGTTTAATTTGTTGAAAGAGATAAGCAGGAAGGCTTTGGTTTTAAAATGGGACAGAAACTGTTGAAATACTGAGTTGTCTTTTCAGTGTCACAGTTAGCAGTTTCTAGTATTTATTCATTCAACAAATGCTCATCAAGTGCCTATTAGGTGCCAGGTACTGTACTACATGCTGTGCACATTATATTACGAATGTTTATCTTATATATGTGATGGCCCTTTCACTTAGGGTCTGTTTTGTATGAGTGCTTTTTTGTACTTTAACATTAATTATAACAATAACTATACAGCAGTGGTGGTTTTGTCTCACATTTAGCAGATGATTGAAGTGAGTTTCATGGAAGCTAACTGCTCAAGGTTTAATCTAATAAATTGAGGATGTGGCTGGAATCAAACTCAGATCTATCTGATTCAAAGACAGTTCTTTTTCTACTATGTATTTATGAATATATACTTATAATTAATATAATTCTCTCATCTGGTGAACAAGTAAGGTAGAGAGATTGTGTTCCTTTTTGATGTGTTTGGAATTAGTAAGTAAGATATCTAGGTAATGTGTTTCCTTGAGAGTTTGTCTATGTAACTGAAAAAAATAGTCTCGGGAGAAGTAAACAGCTTTCTAGTTGGATCTTCCTATGTGTCTTAAAAATTGATTTTCACTTGGTTAAATTTAATTATTAAGTCAAATAGAGTTTATTAAAATATAAGAAGCCCTACTTTTGATCAATATTTTATGAATGCTATTGAGTTTTGTACTGAAATTTAGAGAAAATTATTCTGAGTTCTTGTCTGGGCCTCCTACAGTCTGAGCTTCAGAAAAATAACATGTTCATTGTCCACTTGCACCTTAATTATAGCTATTGGGAATAAAATGATTTAACATTAAATACAATTAAAGAAAATTGAAAGAGACTATGACAAGTAGATGTTAAGATATAAACTTTATTTTATCCACTATTTAGTGCCTTTATTACATTTATTTAAATACCCAATGATCTGACTCTAAGAGTTTAAGTTTTTTACTATTTAAGTCCAATACGAAGGTAGATCTTTAGAGAGCTTCATTTTACAGGTCTGTAATCATACCTGTCATGCTGTCCAGCTCACTTCTCATTCAAGACCTGTCCAAATGTCCCAGTCTATATGACCACTTAATGTGAATGAGTATGTATGTGCAAATGCCTGTGGACGTAGGTAAATGCCTGTAGTGCAGGGAAGGAGAAGAGCAGAAATTAAATCAAGGCTAAAATTAAATATTTTAGACTTCTGAATAGACTGCTATAGAATAGAAGAAAGATTGCAAATGTAGACAGAGTTTGGATTTGACTTTCAGCACTATCACTATTTTGTAACTTAATAAAATTTTGAAAGTATCCTAATTTTTCTCATACACATGAAGTAATAATAATAGTTCACTAGCATGAGTACTCTGATGAGTCATTTAAATAATATTGGTGAAGGGCTTTTCTAAATATAAGGCATCACACCATGCCTATTAAATTGAAAATTCCCATTTTTCCTAGTGAAAATACATAGAGATGCATTTAGATACAAAGTATGTATAATTCATTTTCCACCATCAAATGTAGATAATTATGAAATACATATTTTTTTATTTTTATTTATTTATTTATTTATTTGGCTAGTCAGATGCTTAGTTTCAGGTGTACAAAACAAGATAATGATTACACATTTGTACACCTCACAAAGTGATAACCCCAACAAGTCTACTAGCCATCTGACACCATACATGGCTATTACAATGACCATTGACTATACTCCCTGTGCTGCACTTTGCATCTCATGATCTCATATATATATACACATATATATCTAGTACACATGAGACACCATACATAGTTTTTACAACATTATTGACTGTATTCCACATACTGTATTTCACATCCCCATGATTATTTTGTGACTACATATTTACACTGCCTAATCCCTTCACCTTTCTCCGCCACTACACCCCTCACATCTATCAACCATCAGTTTGTCCTCTGTATTTATGAGTCTATTTCTATTTTGTTTGTTCATTTATTCTGTTCTTTAGACTCCACATATAAGTAAGATCATATGGTATTTGTCTTTTTCAGTCTGACTTATTTCACTTAGCATTATATCTTCTAGGCCCATCTATGTTGTTGCAAATGGTAAGATTTCATTTGTTTTTTTTGTGGGTTTTTTTTGTGGTAGAGTGATATTCCATTGTATAAATGTACCACTGCTTCTTTATCCAATTGTCTATTAATGGGTATTTCAGTTGTTTCCATATCTTTGCTGTTGTGATTAGTGTTGCAGTAAACATAGGGGTGCATATTTTTTTTGGATTAGTGTTTTGGATTTTTTTGGATAAATAGTTAGGAGTGGAATTGCTGAGTCATAAGGTAGTTCTAGTTTTAATTTTTTGAGGAACCTCCCTACTGTTTTACACAGTGGCTGAACCAATTTGCAGTGTCACCAGCAGGGCACAAGGGTTCCCTTTTCTCCACATCTTTGCCAAGACTTGTTTGTTGATTTATTGAAGATGGCCATTCTGACAGGTGTGAGATCGTATCTCATTATGGTTTTTAATTACATTTCTCTGATGATTACTGATTTGAGCATCTTTTTAGATGTATATTGGCCATCTATATGTCCTCTTTGGAGAAATGTCGATTTAGGTCCTCTGCCCGTTTTATAACTGGATTATTTGATTTTTTGGTGTTAAGTTGTATGCATTTTTTATAAATTTTGGATATTAACCCCTTATCAGATATCTTTTTGTTTTTTTGATGATTTCCTTTATGTGAAAAAGCTTTTTAGTTTGATGTAGTTCTGTTTGTTTATTCTTTCTTTTGTTTTCCTTACCCAAGGAGAAGATATATCAGGAAAATATTACTAAGGGTAATGTCTGAGAGTTTACTTCCAACATTTTCTTCTAGAAGTTTTATGGTTTCAGGTCTTACATTTAAGTCTTTAATCCATTTTGTGTTTATGATTGCATATGGTGTTTACTTTTGTATTTATTGCATATATTCTTATGTATTTTTGCTTATTTTTTTGCTTGTATCTGTCCAGTTTTTCCAGCACCATTTATTGAATAGACTGTCTTTACCTCAATGTAAATTCTTGCTTCCTTTGTCATAGATTAAATGACCATATAAAGATTTATTTATTTCTGGGCTCTGTATTCTGTTCCATTGATCTATGTGTCTGTTTTTATGCCAGTACCATGCTATTTTGATTACTGTGGCCTTGCAGTATAATTTGATATCAGGTGGCTTGATACCTCCAACTTTGTTCTTCTTTCTCAGGATTGCCGTGACTATTTGGGGTCTTTTATGGTTCCATATAAATTTTAGTATTATTTGTTCTAGTTCTATGAAAAATGCCGTTGGTATTTTGATAGGGATTACATCGAATCTTAGATTGTTTTGGGTAGCATGGACATTTTAACTACATTACTTTTTCCTATCCATGTGCATATGTTTCCATATATTTGTATCTTCTTTAATTTCCCTCTTCAATGTCTTATAATTTTCTTTTACTTCTTTGGTTAAATTTATTCCTAAGTATTTTTTTTTGATGCAATTGTAAATGGGATTGTTTTCTTAATTTCTCATTTTGATTTGTTGTTGGTGTATAAAGATGCAACCAACTTCTGAATATTAATTTTGTATCCTGCTACATTTACTAAATTCATTTATCAGTTCTAATAGTTTTTTGGTGGAATCTTTCAGATTCTCTCTATATAGTACATTTTATCTGCAAATAATGACAGTTTTACTTCTTCCTTTCCCATTTGGATGTTTTTTATTTCTTTTTCTTGTCTGATTGCTGTGGCTAGGACTTTCAGAACTGTGTTAAATAAAAATGGTAAAAGTGGACATCCTTGTCTTGTTCCTGATCTTAAGGAGAATGCTTTTAGCTTTTCCCCATTAAGTATGATGTTAGCTGTTGATTTGTCATATATGACCTTTATTATGTTGAGATATGTTCCCTCTATTCCCACTTTGCTGAGAGGTTTTATCATAAATATGTTGGATTTTGCCAAATGCTTTTTCTGCATCTGTAGATATTGACCACACGATTTTTATTTTTCATTTTGTTAATGTGATGTATCATGTTAATTGATTTGCAGATATTGAACAAATTCATTTTTTGCATATCAGGAATGAATCCCACTTGATCATGGTGTGTGATCATTTTAATGTATTGCTAAATTTGGTTTGCTAAGATTTTATGGATCTATGGATCTAGGATTTTTGCATCTATGTTTTTCAGGGATATCGGCCTATAGTTTTCTTTTTTGTAATGTTTTTATCTGGTTTTGGAATTAGGATAATGGTGGCCTCATAAAATGAGCTTGAAAACTTTCCCTCGTCTTGAATTTCTCGGAATAGTTTAAGGAGAATAGGTGTTAATTCCTTTTGAATGTTTGGTAAAATTCACCTGTGAAGCCATCTAGTCCAGGACCTTTTTTTCTTTGGCGCTTATTGATAACTGATTTGATTTCATTAGTAGTAATTGGTGTGTTCAGATTTTCTGTTTCTTCTTGATTCAGCCTGGGAAGACTATACGATTCTAGGAATTTATTCATTTCTTCCAGATTGTCCAATTTGTTGAAGTATAGTTGCTAATAGTATTTTCTTAATTTCTTTTTTCTTTTTTTTTTTTTAATTTCTGAAGGGGTCCATTGTCACTTCTCTTACATTTCTGATTTTATTTATTTGGGTCCTCTCTCTTTTTCTCTTGATGAGTCTAGTTAAAGGTTTGTCAATTTTGTTTATCTTTTCCAAATATTAGCTCTTGGTCTCATTGCTCTTTTGTATTGTTGCTTTTAGCCTCTATTTTGTTTATTTCTGCTCTGATCTTTGTTATTTCCTTTCTTGTACTCACTTTGGGCTTTGTTTGCCATTATTTTTTCCAGATCCCTTAGTATAAAGTTAGATTGTTTATTGGAGATTTTTCTTGTTTCTTTAGATAGGGCCTGCATTGCTATGAATTTCCTTCTTAGGATTGCTTTCGCTATGTCTCGTAGATTTGGGGTTGTTATGTTTTCATTTTCGTTTGTCTCAGGTATCTTTTGATTTCTTCCTTGATCTCATTGTTGACCCATTCATTACTTAGTAGCATGTTATTTGGCCTCCATGTGTTTGTGTGTTTCTCAGTTTTTTATTTTTTAATTGATTCCTAGTTTCATACCATTGTTATCGTAGATGATGCTTGATATGATTTCAGTTTTCTTAAATTTATTGAGAATTATTTTGTGGTGTAACGTGGTTTATCTTGGAAAATGACCCATGTGCACTTGAAAAGAATGCATATTCTGCTGCTTTGGGGTGAAAGCTCTAAAAATATCAATTAAATTCATTTGATCTAATGTGTCATTTAAGGCTGCTGTTTCCATGTTGATTTTCTGTCTGGAGGATCTGTCCATTGGTGTCAGTGGGGTATTAATGTCCCCTACTGTGATTGTGTTACTGTTGATCTCTGCCTTTATGTGGGTCAATATTTGTTTTATATATTTAGGTGCTCCTGTGTTGAGTTCATAAATGTTTACTAGTGTGGTATCCTCTTGTTGGATTGATCCCTTTATTATTATGTAATGTCCTGGAATACATATGTTTTAATGATGAATTTCTGACATAGTTTCCTACTATGGGAGAACTTAAATCTAGAATTGTACAAGAGCCTCATTTAGATTGGGGGAACTAGTGAAGTCTTTAAGAAGGGAAGGCCCTATCTGGTCAAATGTAGGCCAGATAAAATGTTGAGGAAAGAGCAGGGTTTGGGGAAAAAAATGGCATATCCTTGCAAACTGAATAGAAAGTACAGAAGCTTCCAGGTGGGACTTTTGACTGAGAGTCTAGTAGAGGAGATAAAGTTAAAACATAACTGTGATAGAAAGCAAAATCTAGTCAGTGACATAAGACTGCCATGAAATAGGAAAGGGACAATTTGAGGGTAGTTTGAAGAAGGATCACTTCCAGCTGAGCAATCAGGGAGGAGGCTGTGGAGATATGTGGAGGGTAGGGAGAAGGAGGGAAAGTATGAGGATTGGATAATTCCTCATATCCAATCCAACAGCAAATTATACTGTGTTTAAGCTTCAAAATATAAATACAGTGCAATAATTGGTTTCACCAACATTTGTACCTCTCAATTCTAAGCCATCATTATCCCTTAACTGGACTAGTATATTAAGTTTCACATCACGTTTAGAATGAAATAACCTACAAATCCAATGTGATCTGATCCTTCTCTATCTCTTTAAAGTAATCTCTTACCACTCTCCCATTTCTTCATTTTTTAAGCTATATTGTCTCATTCTATTCTTATAAGATACTGATGTTTATTTCTGCATTACAGCCTTTGTATTTCCCATTTTCTGTGCCTAGATTTTCTATTCCCAGACTTCCATATGACTGTTTCCTTTTCATCCAGGTCTCAGTTCAAATGTCACCAATTCAGTACTCTTTCCCAATCACTCTAGCTAAGTACCACAATCCTCTCCACCATTATTATCGAATCCATTGCACTTTTATTCTCTTTTATTATAGCACATATCACTACCTAAAGTTATATATGCACGTGTATATTTTTTTTTCTGCCAATCCTTCCAAAAGGCACTCCATAAGAGTAAGCACCCGTCTTATCTCTTGTCACCACAAATTTTCCAGTGCCTAGGCAAGTGGCTTGGCACATATTGAGCTCAATAAATAATTTTCAGTTGTTGGCTGACTTTGTCCTATATAACCAATTTTTATGTATCCAAAGTAGATGTTGAATCTTACATGAGAACATAAACAGATCTTTTTGAACTACCAACTATAAATTAATTTCCAAATAATACAACTTAAGATATTTTGAATGGGTATTACTGTCTTTGAGGATAATGCCAACTGACAGCCTCCATTTTAATAATTCCACGCATAACGTCACATTATACCTAGGAAATCTTTAACGTGTTTTAGTATAGCAGGAGCTACATACATGCGTACATACACACATTTAACAGGTGCAATATAAAATGCTAATGTAATAGAAGATGATTGTGTGCATTGTTTTCCCTGGGACAACTTAGTGGGAAGGACTTCTCGGTAAAAGAATAGCATGCAAGCTGAGTAATCAGGAAACATCAGGGTTTTACAAATGCCCATACCTCATGGAGGCACTGACAATACCATTAATGAACCACGGTGTGAAATTAATGCACTGCCTTGTGGGGATAATGATCCTCTGAAACCTGCCTGTGGTGGCATTATAGCTATGACTCATAGTCATAAAGTGTTAGGAGGAAAAGTACTTTGAAAATAGCATAGAAACTTTATTAATAACATAATGCTTATATGAGTTGGGAGGGAAGTGTCTTGTTTGTTTGAGCTGAGATATTAACTATTTAAGATAGTAATGAAATTAAATCATTTAAAATGCTCAATATGAAATGGTTGACTGAAATGTCCATTGATTTAAAAAGCTATTCAATTTAAACACCAGTAAGTAGCTCTAACAAACCAAACAAGTGGGCAACAACAAGAAAAAAAGAATGAAAGGAAGGAGGGAGGAAAAGAAGAAGGAAGGATGTAAGGCTCCTTTAATGTGTGGAGATCACAAATTAGTAGTAGTATACACAAGCAAACACTTGACTATAGCCGATCCAAATGTGATTAGTGATAACTGCGTTAGCAGGCATACAAACAAATAATCCTAAGTAGAGTATGAACAATTGATTCGTTGTTGAGAGTAAAGCAAAGATTGGGTAAAGTGTCAGGAAGTAATTAATGCCAGCATGTGTCCTTAAAGGAAATGTAGGATTTAAAGAGAAAAGAGAAATGGTACGGACACATTTTTCAGATGTTGAATAACTGATATTCTAGTGGTAGTTTCCATAGAGCTAAACAGATAGGTAGCCCTATATATTATTGCTACATGATTATATCTAACACCATCCCTAATTATAATCAGTGTTTACTTTTTTTCTGATTTGAATCATAAGCTCAGTATTTTTGTTAAAATCATCATTGTCCAAGACTAGATTGTTGCTGAATTTTTACGTTATATTCATAAGAAAGCTGTCCGATGGTGCGAGCATCTTCTAGGTGCTGCCTCTTTACTTCAAGCAACTTCCCAGTCGCCCCATAGACATGTACTGATACATAGGGCAATACATTATCTATCCTGGGCCCTGAGTCCTAGTTTACTTAAAATCAGTTTATTGGATTTCAATCAAAAAGTGCTCATGAATTTTAAATTGTGCTAACAATATTGGTAATGTTGGTGTTCCATGTGAGCAGTAGATTTTTCATATGTAAACATGTGGTAGGACCTTCAGTGGCTACAATTTGGATTATTTAATGAGTAAGAAAAGTAATTGCCATAAGAATGGTTAGATTTCTTAAAAAAAAAAGAGCATGCAATATGAATAACAAAAAGAGAACTGAACCTCGAGAATTTGTGGGCAGCAGGGGAAATATAATCCAGAAATGAAAAGGAAGAAAAGGAGTCAGAAAAGTAGTTCCAAATTAAATAACACTGGGTCATGAAACCAGAGAGGAAGGAGTGTCAAGAAGGAAGGGCTTCAGAGAGGACAAGGGGAAAAAGGAAAAACATCACACACGCGCGCACACACACACACACACACACACACACAAATTATGTTAGCATTTTTATACTTGATTAACCAATTTCTGTGAGAGGTGTAGAAGGAAAATGACTTTGAAAAGTTACAGAATTGATAAAGAAGTGGAAGTATAAGGTATGCTCCATTAATACAAGTTTGAAAGTGAAAGAAAAAGGAATAAATATGACATAAAGCAGGAAGAAATAAGAGCAAGTTAAGACTGTTGTTTTTGTTTTGTTTTTTGTTTTGTTTTATTTTGTTTTAAGATGTTGAGACCTGTGCAAATTTGAAGATCCAGGAAAAGAGGGAATGCAAAGAGAATAGTTAAAATGCTGCCAAGGATTCAGAGAACGAGTCCATTCAAGTGTCTTGAAGAGAAGGGTCTGAGATATAGAGACAATGAAAGACATTGAATCTGAGACCTAGAATCAGTCATGAGTCTATCCTACAAAAGCCACAGAGTCTTGCAAAAGTCTTATAATTATATCTCATCTGTAATTCTCAACTACCTTTTCCACATAGTATTTGACACCATGATGAATTTTTGATCCCCAAATTTGTTCCAACATACTCTCTTTCTTTTATTAAGTGATGTAGGCTCTTCATTAAAGAGGTCTTTCAATCCAGTCCGAGATTTAAAAAAATCTTATATATAAAGAAGTAGCCTTTTTAAGGGCCACCTGTCAGTCACGTAGGATATTCATATCATGGGGTACACCAGACAGAGTGAAGCCTGTATCATTATTTCTCCTTCACTATCTTCCTTGTATACCTCTTTCTGAATGCTTTTCAAACCGCCAAGAAGGCTCAAGAAGGAAAATGGTGAGGGTAATGTGATGCAAGTGAGATGTAGATATGATGAAAGGTAAAGAAGGTGTGAAATTTTGGCTTAATGCTGAGAGTTTCACTAAAGTTATTGCTCATAGAATATCGGCACAGCATCTCAGAAGCCAGGAAAAGGATAATAAACTATGTTTGTATAAGTAAATTGGTGGATTAATCATTGAAATTGTAGCAATTCTCAGGTCTTCATTGTTTTTTGTTGTTGTTTTTTTTGGTTTCTGTTTCTTATTAAATAGATGAAAAAGATGAAGAGTAAGGAAGGCGTTATGAATCATAAGGTTGAGAGAATGAGTTCTAAGTTCAAGATATCAAAAGTAGAAAAGTGCCTTACTTAAAATGGATTTGTCCAGTATTTGGCCATGCTTATGTTTTACTGAATTTAGTTAATGGAAATCAAGAATGGTAAAGCTAAGTATGATTAGAATAGAGATATTCCTCAGAATAAGGACACTTGTTCAACTTACTTATATCTTCCACATAGTTTTCAAAGTAATTTAATCTAGCTTTCCTCTCATCTTCTAAATTCAAGAGGCTAATAAAATCATTTGAGTCCCATAATATAGTGATACATGAAGCCAACTCTATGAATGGACTTCTCAATAATATAAGGCAACAGAATCCAGATAGATGGATGGACAGATGGACAGATGGATGGATGGAAAGATGATAGAGATGATAGATTGATTGATAGATAGATAGATAGATAGATAGATAGATAGATAGATAGATAGATAGATGATTGATAATAGATTTGTAGAACAGATTAAATAGAATAGATAGATAGCTCTAGATAGATAGATGATAGAATAGATAGATATAGATAGATGGATAGATAATACATACATACATATATTTACCAAGTTAGTTTGTATTTGATTTCTTTTATAACCTAATAGCCCTGACTCCTCATTCTCAAGTTTCATGTCTCCAGTCCCAAACTGGTATATCTAACTTGCCTACATGTATATTGGAAAGCCATCATATTAAAAAAAAATTCATAACCTTCTCCTCAAAGCTAATTGTTCTCTGTGTACCTTCTTTCAATGAATGATATAACTAGCCCTACAGTTTAAGCAGGAGATTTTAAAAGTCATATAATCCTCTATTTCCTTCATATAGCTAATGAGTCTGAAAATTCCACAGTTCTAGTCCTCACCATCTCTCAAATTTTTTCACTATTTTCCATCTCCACTACCATCATCCAAGCTACAGTGATCTCTCTCATGAATCAGTGCAATTGCATCCTACTTTCCAACTTCATCTTCTACTTTTGCCTCTCATCATTATTTTTTAATATTTTAAGTAATATATAGAGCGATATTTCTGAAATGCAAATTTTTGCTTACTTGAAACTTTTCAGTGACTTTTCATTGTTCTCAGGACAAAGACTAGAATCTTTAAAGGGCCCTGTGAGGTTCCCACGATGTGGCCCGTGGCATCTTGTGCCACTCTCCCTCTCATTCCCTGCCCTGGCCTTCTTTCAGATCTTTAAATGAGCCGTGCTCTTTCCTACCTTAGGGGATTCAAATATGGGCTTCAGTGGGATACACTTCCTAGGATACTACTTTACCTGGTTAATTATTACCGGCATATTACTTTACTTGGTTAATTACCGCTCATGTTTTGAGCTCAGGTTAAACGGTCACTTCCTCATGGAAGTCTTCCTGGTGATCTTGGTGTTGATATTTTTATTCACTATTATGGCATCAAGTACATCTTTTTCATATATGAGGTGTTTTGTACCTAAATTCATTGCATGGCATATAGTAGTTACTAAATAAATGAGTTGAATAAATTAATAATAAATGAGAAAATTATGGAGGGGAAAAATTAGCCAATTACTAAGTATGCCAAAAGGCTGAAAATGAATGCTGCTGGCCAATGGATTGAAGAAGCAGCAATATGGATGGTGTGGTTCAGATAATGAACGGGTGTGGAATGGTTCAGTATGGGCTAGACTAATTAAAATTTCATCATATTTGTAAGTTCACATTCTATTGTACATTGCAGTTTTTTTATTTGTTAAGAATTCCACCTGATGAAGAGCAATGACATACAACCAAGATTACTCTACCCAGCAAAGCTATCATTTAGAATTGAAGAACAGATAAAGAGCTTACCAAACAAGAAAAAGCTAAAGGAGTTCATCACCACCAAACCAGTATAACAAGGAATCTTAGAGGGCCTACTTTAAGGTGGGAGGGTGTTTTAGGATGGGTGAAACGGGAAGGAATTCAGAAGAAAAAATTGGTTATTATACAGTAGTCATGGGGATGTAGAGTACAGCATATGGAATACAGTCAATAATATTGTAATAAGCAGGTATGGTTCCAGATAGGTACTAGATCTTTCAGGGTAATAGATGGGAATGGGGTTGGGGGCAGGGTGCAAAAGGTGAAGGCATTAAGAAATACAAATTGGTAGTTAACACAGTATAGAGAATATAATCATCAATGTTGTAAAGATCATGTAAGGTGCCAGATGGGCACTGGACTTATCAGGGGATCATGTCATAGATGGTGTAGATGTCTGACCAATGCGCTATTCACCTGAAGCAAAGGATAATAATATTAAATGTCAACTATAACCAAATATATAGGTATATATAGTCATGAGATGTGGAGTACAACATAGGGAAGATAGTCAATGGTATTGCAACGGCTATATAAGACGCCAGAGAGGTAGTAACTTGTGGGGGTGGGTTATCACTTTATGAGAGTCTTAAACATCTAACTATTATGTTGCTTTGCACACCTGAAGCTAAAAAAAAAAAAAAGAAAAAGAAAGAAAAAGAAATAGAAAATACTCTTTTTAAAAAAAAAGAATCAAGTTAATTATCAATACTATATATTAATTTAGATATTTTGAAATATATACAGCATAATTATTGGTAACTGCTATTATAACATTTCATGTATTGTGATAATATGCAACATTAATTTAAAAACCTGCCAATTTTTAGTAATCAGTAAAATAAGTCTTTATTCCAACTAAATGTTTAACGTAGCAAATCAAGTACAGACATACAGCCTTATGATCAATGATAAATTTATAGCCACATCTTAGTTTAACACCGACTTATGACAGTTAACATTTTTTTAAGATTTTTATTAAAATATAGCTAATACAAAATATATTAGTTTCAGGTTTATACCATAGTTATTCAACATTTATATACCTAAAGAAGTGATTATCATTGTAAGTCCAACAACCATCTGACACTGTACCATGCTATCACAATATTATTGACAATATTCCCTATGATGTACATTACATCCCATGACTTATTTGTTTTGTACTTGGAAATTTGAACTTCTTATTCCCCTTATCTTTTCCCCCCTTTTTAAAGTTTTCAATTACCGTTGACATTCAATATTATTTTATAATAGTTTCAGGTGCACAGCATAGTGGTTACACATTTATATAATTTAAGAAGTGATCCCCCTAACTAGTCTAACCTGGCTCTATACATAGTTATTGCCATATTATTGATTATATTCCCTATGCTTTGCATCCCATTGACCATTTTGTAAGTACCAATTTGTATTTTTTAATCTCTTTACCTTTTTCACCCTGCCCCCAACCCCTATCACATCTATCACCCCCATAAATCTAGTACCCATCTGACACCATACACATAGGTATTACAATATTATTGACTATATTCCTTGTGCTATACCCTACATCCCCATGACTACTTTGTAAAAACCAATTTGTACTTCTTAATCCCTTCCCTCTTTTCACCAAAGTCCCCTCCCCCACAACCCCTCTCCCGTCTGACAACCATCAAAATGTTCTCTGTATCTATGAATTTGTTTCTGTTTTGTTTCTTTGTTCATTTTTGTTCTTTAGATTCCACATATAAGTGAAATCACATTGCAGCTGTCTTGCTCCGCCTGACATACTCCACTAAGCACAATATCCTCCAGGTCCATCAGTGCCGGTACAGATGACAAGAACCCATTTCCTTCCATGGTGGAGCAGTATTCCACTCTATATATGTACCACCTCCTCTTTATACATACATACATCAACAGACACCCAAGCTGCCTCCACACCTTGGCCATTGTGAACAATGCTGCAATGAATATATGGGTGCACATGTCCTCTCAAAGTAGTGTTCTGAATTTCCTTGGATAAATACCCAGAAGTGGGATTACTGAGTGTTGCTTTTTCTCTTGTTGCAGCCTTTGTTTGGAAGTCTATTTCATCTGGTATAACTACTGCTACCCCAGATTTTTTTCGTTCCATTTTCATGAAATATATTTTCCCATCCTTTTACTTTCAGCCTGTGTGTTTGTTTTGATCTAAAGTAAGTCTCTTGTAGGCAGCATATTTAAGAGTCTTGTTTTCATATCCATTCAGCCACCCTATGTTTTAATTGGAACATTTAATCCATTTACATTAAAAGCAATTGTTGATAGATAGTAGTTATTTCCATTTTATTATTTATATGTTTGATCCTTTTATTAGATTGTTTTAAAGAAGTCTAAGATTCCTTGTTTGAAGAATGCATTAACTTGCAGGAAGTATTTTGATATATGATGTTTGTCAATTGAAGGAATTATTTAATAAGTAAAAGCTATGAAATTTCATTGAAATAGTAAGGTGGTATAAAAATAAATTGGTAAAAATAACTGTATTACAGAATAGAGAATTATCCAAGAGGAGAGACAAGTGAATATCATTTGTTTATTTGTTAGTAAGTTTATTTGTAACCTTGATTATACTAAAAGATAACTTTCTGTTAGTATGTTCTATATTAATAAAAATGAACAAAAGTTTTTTAAAAATGTATTCCTTGTAATACTGGTTTGGTGGTAATGAACTCCTTTAGCTTTTTCTTATCTGGGAAGCTCCTCATCTGTCCTTCAATTCTAAATGATAGCTTTGTTGGGTAGAGTAATCTTGGTTGTATGTCCTTGCTTTTTATCACTTTGAATATTTCCTGCCACGCCCTCTGACCTGCAAATTTTGTGTTGAGAAGTCAGCTGAGACTCTTACAGGAGCTCACCTTGTAGATAAATAACTGTTTTTCTCTTCCTGCTTTTAAGAATCTTCCTTTGTCTTTAACCTTTGGCATTTTAATTATGATGTGTCTTGGTGTGATCCTCTGGGTTCATTGTGTTTGGGACCCTCTGTACTTCCTGGGCTTGAATATCCACTTCCTTTTCCAGGTTATGGAAGTTTTCCATCATTATTTCTTCAAATAGGTTTCAATTCCTTGCTCTCTCTCTTCTCCTTCTAGTACCCCTATGATGTTAATGTTGGTATGCTTAATGTTGTCCAGAGTCCCCTTAAACCATTCTCATTTTTTTGGATTTGTTTTTCTTTGCGTTACTCCTTTCTGCTTGTGTGTTTTCTGCTACTTTATCTTCTAAAAGTCTGATTTGATCCTCTGCTTTATCTAATCTACTGTTGATCCCCTCTAATGTCTTCTTCATTTCAGTAACTGTATTCTTTACTTCTTACTGCTTCATTTTTATGTTTCCTGTCTCCATTTTTATATTTCCTATCTCTTTGTTGAAGTTCTTCCTGAGATTATTGAGCAGCCTTATAACCAGTGTTTTGAACTCTGTGTCTAGTAGATTGCTTGTCTCCCTTTTGTTTATTCATTTTTCTAGAGCTTTGCTCTGTTCTTTTATTTGGGGCACATTTCTTTGTCTTCCCATTTTGGCTGCCTCCCTGTGTATTATTAGGTAGGACTGCTATGCCTCCCGGTCTTAGTAGAGTGGTCTTACATAGTTGGTGTCCTGTGGGGCCCAGTGGCACAGTCTCCCTGGTCACCAGAGCCAGGTGCTCCAAGTGTGTCTCTTGTGTTGGTTCTGAGTACCCTCCTCTTGCAGTTGAACCTTGCTTACTGGTTGCATGTCAGTGGGAGGGATTGAACCTAGAGCTGATTTGTTCAGAGGACTGGCTATGATTATAGTGGAGAAGATGTTCTGCAGGAGCTGAGCTTACAGAGCAGGATTCACTTCAGCAGAGCTCTGGTGCCTGCCCAGTCTTGCCTTTGGGAGTATCATCCTTGGAGGCTGCCAAGTCATGCTCAGGCTGGATCCATAGCTAGCCAGTAGGCATGCCAGCCTGGGGTATTCCTTGGAGGTGCCCCATCACAGGACAAGTTGCCCCATCACAGGACAAGTTTGGATGCAGCCTGTGTCCTACCAGGGCCACTTGGCATGAGCCACAAAGCAATCCACAGATGGGCACCACTCTTGGTGGACTTGGAAGTGCCTCAAGAGGCTCAGCTGTGAACCTAGACCAGCTGTGGTTTGTGCCGAGCTTGGGGTTTCTGAGCCAGAGGTACAGGACATGCTGAAGCTGGATGCTGCTTGTTTGGGTTTAGTGAATCTTTCAGAGATTTTTAGGAAAGTCTGCAGCATGATCCAAGACAAGCTGTTTGTACAGAAAAGACACTGGAAGCAGCTTGGTTGGTCCCGAAATTGAGATGGAGCAGGGTCTCCAGGAATCACCTGGGGCAGGGCTCATGAACAAATGGTGTTAGCCAGGTTGATGGAGACTCAGATATGGCAGCCGCCTCAGATTCACGCCGGTGTTGGTGAGGGCTCAGCAAAGAAATCATGGCTTCTGCCAGCCCTTCTGTCTGGGAGAAAGCTCCAGCCCTCACCTCCAGCACTGAAGTTAGACAACTCAGTTCCTCCCCATATGTCCCTGGTGCCCTTTGAGCTGCTGCTCAGCACTGGAGCTCAGAGTGAGTGAGTCCGTCAGTGAATAAGTCCATGTGCAGTTGCTTTAAGAGGAGCACCAGGGACTGCAGACACCCTCATCTCACTCCGCCACAATCTGCAGCGATAAATTATGGGGACTTCTCTCCCTGGTCCTGGCACCGTGGGCTGGGGATCCTGGTGTGGGGTTGGGATCCTTCACTCCTCCAGGGGGTAACTCCTCAGCCAATATCGCTCCTGATTTTGAATGGTCACACAAGGGTGTGGGACCAGCTCATTCCATGTCTCTGCCTCTCCTACCATTCTTGAGGTAGCTTCTTCTGTATGTCCTAATAATATTTTTGTTGTTGATACAAATAATAGATAGCTCAACATAGACTGGCTTCATCATAAAAGAGAATTTATTAGTTCATGTAATGAACTAAGTGGTCAGATTTTAGGCTTGGTATGACCAGGACTCGGACTCCATTTATTTGTGACTTTCCATGTTTCAACTTCCCTCTCAGGCTGTTTTCTCTTTCATGGTAGAAGAATAGCAATTAGCAGCTTTACAACCTCATAACATTGTCCAGAGGGAGAAAGAGAATATCTCTCATAGCTCCCAGTAAAGGTTCTGACTAGGCCAGGAGAAATATAAAATCTTATTACATTGACTAAAGTAACCTACAGCAATAACTGTGGCAATGGGAGAGATTGCCCTGATTGACTGAAGCCAATCAGGGATCACCTCTGGAATTAAAACATGTGTTTACTACAGGAGAGGACAGCAGTGAATATTGACAGGAGAACACTAGCTACTGTAAGTCAGGATTTCTGTATAATGATGCAAATGTTTTATATGAATACACACACACACACACACACACACACACAGTTCCAAACATAAATATACACATTTTAAGAAAGGGAAAAAAACTGTATTAATATGTACTGATAACAAAAGATGAATACAAGTCACGTTTGGCTTCTGCAATTACAAGAGATGCTCAAAGTGGTTACCATCAGCATCCAGACGCTTCAGATTACGGCAAACTACTGCTTGAGCAACGTTGACCAAAGCATTAAAATCTCTTAAAATATATGCACATTTGTGGCACCCCTGGCATATATATATAAATATAGATAAATATAAATATATATGTTATATAATATATATGATATATATTATATATCATATATAATATATATTATATAATATATATGTATAATATATATGACCTTCTAGTCACATAAATGCATATAGTGAAATTAACATCATTGGATATTAACATAAGTAGAAATGTGAAAATACAGGTTGTCCACCAATAAAATAATTTAAAGAGTTATTAATTCATTTCTATAATAACTTGATATCATCTCATTACTCTAACTGCACTTCCACAGCTTTCAAGCATTTTTCAAGCAGTTAGGTAATCAAAAGAGATTATTTCCATTTCTAAAATATAAATTGCTTTTCTATAATTTCAGAAAAATAACTACTGAGTTCTTTCAACAAAAATGTCCATGGATTGGTCATCATTTGACCACAAGCATTAAAAGCAGTGCCTGGCACACAGTAGGTGCTAAATAAATAGGTATTGATTGTATGAATGGATTAACTTCAGCTTTAAAATACATTAAGTTATCAAGTCTATAATTTTCACTTTAAATATAATCGCTTCTGTCATCTAACAGCTTAACAATAGAGTACGTGAGTTAAGGGATTTACTTTGTCTTATTCACTTTTTCATTCCAAAATTTATCAGCAAAATTGAAAATCTGCTCTCTGAAATATATTATTCTAGTCAATAAGTAATTTTCCTTATTTTTATACTTTCTATAGCATCCTATGCATATATAAATCGTAGCCTTTATAATGTTTAATTTGTCATCCATTAATTCAACAAATATTTATCAGTGTACTATTTTCCAAGTACTGAATTAAAAATATAAAAAGATATAATATCCGCCCTCAAGGAACTTAAGTGTGTAAGTGGTGGGGTGAGGGTGGATAAAGAATATCTTCTTTGTCATTGTAACTCACATGGGAGCACATAGATATATAGTACTTAATAAACACTTGTTAAGTTTACAAATAATTCATTGAAGACTGAGTCAGTAATGTCCTTTGGAGAATTTTATAGCTCACTCAATTCCTCTGGAACGGATGGAAGTGGGACTCCAGTCAATCATGGTTATAAATTCAATCAATTAGGGTAATAAAACACTGAATTAGATAGACTAAATTTTATGAGGGTGTTATAATAAAATTCAAGACATTAAATTAAGTTTTATGGAATGCTGGAACTTCCCTAAAAAAATAAAATAGTTTGACTTTCCTACTGATTCCCGTCGCCAAGTTCTTTGTGAGAATTAACCTCAGGGCTTTTATCTAAGGGTCCGTGATATCAGAGCTGTACTTCCCAGCACCTCACATTTCTAACTCTTTAAACACTGTGATTTTCTTACATGTGAGGATGCCCAGACCATCAATTATAGCCATCTATTCTTTCTGTATTTACACCCTAAATCCATCCATCCCTGTGTTTAACCTCCCACACGGTCGCATTGGACTCCAAAGTCTTTCCTTTTGTTAATTGAGCAAATATTTATAGAATGCCTATTATGTGCCAAGATCATTACTTGACTCTGTATGTGAGGGATGTAGTAGAATGAGTCCGGTTTTTGAAGTCTGGGTGAGTTAAGAGAAGTCTGTACAAGGCAACTGGCTAGGGAGGAAAGAAAATAAGTTTGATTTTAAGGACACAGTTTCAGATGAGGATGAGACACCTTGTTAGAACAATCTGGTAAATAGTTATAATTGTTGAACGTAATCTTTGGAGAGAGAGTTTAGATCTTCATGGTGGCAATAGTTAGGATGGAATTCTTACCACCACTCACACATGCCATGAAAATCTCCAACTTTTTGCCTGATGATCCCCTTATCTGAAAAATCCAATTTTCCCGGCCTACACAAAATCTATGAATACATTAAAAACTCAGTTCAAGTTCTTTCTTTTTCTTTAAAGTCTGTTCTGACTATCCTTATTCCTTTAAATAGCTCCTACTGTTGAACTTATCTTCTTGTGTTCATCATAACACTTGACACTTGCTTACAGATAGCCTTAGGTTGTTCTAAATTATTTTGTGTACTAAAAGCTTATCAACCAAGAAGAATTTAATCTTCAGTACAGAAACTATTACTTCCCAACCCTCAAATTTCCACAGGCCTGAAAGATCAGCATATCCTCCAAAGTCCTTATCCATTTAAGTTTCTAGCACATCTCTCTTTCCCTTCTCAAAAGAAAGTCCTCCCTCTTCAATAATTGCGACACTCCTGTTTATCCAGTTCTAGGGAGTCCCTATATTTACAGCAATGAGCTAAGTGCTGAGGCTATGGAACTAAAACATCATAAGAATTTCACTGTTTCTTGAAGAAGAGAGGCATATAAACCATTGAAATGCAATGTGATGTATGCTAAATTGAAATTAAGTGCAGGACGTTTAAGGTACAAAAATGCATATCTCTTTCAGACAGGTGGGGTCACAAAAAGCTGAGAGGAAAAGGCATCTGAAATGAGATTAGCACAGGTAAAAGTTAGTAAAAGGAAGAGAAGAAAGATGTGACTAGGCAAACATGAATGATTATTACAACTGATAGTATGAAAAATTTGTAGAAACCTTGGTATCTTCTAAGAGTAAAAGTAATCAAGGCATACGGAAAGAACAGGAGAAAGAGAGAGCATATTGATCAAGGACAACACCACAAAGGATCTTATGGTAAGGAGTTTGGACTTCATTAAAACACAGAGAGAGCCAAAGAAAATGTTTAAGCAGAGATATAATATTAAATTTGTGTATCATAAATCTCACCAATAACATCAAAGGAAGACCAGTAGTACCTATTCCAAGTGAAAGAGGATGAGTTCCAAACTAAACCTATCACTGGGGTGGTGACAAGGAATAGGTTCCACAAAGAATAAGGACATGGAATCACCATGACTGTCCCTGGAAAGGGAGACCCCGATAAGGAAGAATGAAACTGGCCCTTCCCTAAGACTCTGGTTTGAACAATTCGAAGCATAGTGGTAGCATCCATCTAGAGACATAGAGCTGAAAGGGCAATCGTTTCTGTTGGGGAAAAAGAGAAATATTATAGTTTTGGACAAGTTGTATTGGAGGTACTCCTGGACCGAGCTATCTTGTCGGTGTTGAATACTCTGATGTAGAGCTCAGGAAGAATAACAGGGCTGGAGGTAGCGATTTAGAAGTAACTGAATAAAAATGGTAATGTGAAATCACAGGATGAAATGTAAAAGAGATTGTATAAAAGCACAGGAAAAAAATACCAAAGACAAGACCCCAGGGAACACTAATCCCTAAGATGCAGGGACAGGAAGAGAGGCTCCCCCAGAGATTTCCAGAGAATGGAGAAGGCAGGGAAGTGAGAGGAGTGCCAGCATAGGATGGCACCACAGAAGCCAAAGCATAAGAGATTTTCAAGGAGGAAGTGGTCGATCATCTAAAATACGGCAGCAGTGAGTAACCCTCAACACCCCTTCCCTACCCAGATATAACCCAGAGCGATTCTCCACTTCATGCTGATATTTCTTAGATTCACCATATAAACAGATGTGCTGATTTCCCCCTCCCCCTTCTCTGAATCTTCTCAATGCTTTTCTCTGTAAGTCTAAGCCTTGCTCTCACATCTGCTTGTCTCAAACACTGCAACACAGTCCAGCAACATATGCCACATAAGTGTTTGTTGATTACATTTTTTTTCAAAATAGTATGGTGTCTCCTTGTCTGGTATTACAGATATTAAACTGTGAACCATTTGGCTCTGTCTATCCCTTGTCTGTTCTCCTCTCATTTTCTGAGTTCATGTTTTCTACTAAAGATAAAACATACTTCCCTAAATACTATTTTTCTCCTTTTTTACTTTTGAAACATGACTTTTCCCCTAACTGGACATTCAGGCATAAACAGCCAGTATATTTACACCATTTCGAAGCAAAAGTGAGCTAGAAAACTGATTTTATCAGCCTAAAAAATATATATATAAGAAACGAACTTGGTAAGATAAGAAACAAATGCATGTACTTCTCAGAAATAAATTATTCCCAAGTTGCCGGGCTTCTCTGGGGTGACTTTAGTAATCAGACATTGGTCCAGAGAAGAATGACTGAACTGCCTCATTTCTCACTCAGAGTGTTGATTATGTTTGTTAGATTGACTTTTCTGTACTGAATTGTGACTAAAATCTTATACTCCTCATTGTCAATAATTTAACAACTGCCGATTGTCGTATTGTATCTGTATCAGTTCTTTGGAACAATTTACCCCTTTCCAAAATATTCTCTGAGGAATAATGTCTCAGATGAGGGGCTGCTTACACTGAAAAGAACAGGTTCTGTTTTTCCGATGCAAATGTATATGCATCCGTGTGTGTGTGCATCCATGTATATGTGCTTGCATGTGTTGGTATACGTATTGATGTGTGTACATGTGTGTGACTGTGTGTAAAACCCTAACTGCTCCAGAGGACAGATGCTATCAGTGTTTTTCTGGTTAGCAGAAAAGATAAGAGGATCATGTACCCAGTTAGATAAAAAAATATTCTATCAGATGAGCATTACATAGGACTAAAACAATTCAACAAATAAACCACAAATAACAACAAGAACAAACAATCTCCTTGTTATTAAAATGTTTACTGATACATGTTCAAGAGCTTCTGGTAGTAAAAATGTCTTTATTATAATCTAACATGATGATATATGGGTGCTTAAAATTACTCGGTTGAAGTGAAATTTAATTGAAAAGATTAGTGTTACATGGTAGGTAAGAAAAATAAAGGCCCAGTCTATGCTAGCACATGCCGAATGGCACATCCTGAATTCTTCCATCACATACAAGTCATGACTCCAGTATCCCAGTCTCTGAATAAGAATGCTTTTGTCATCTCTTATTTCACTTTTACAACCTATTTTTTGCTTTTACCATTGCTTATTTTCACTGCCCTTTCTATGGTCTTCCTCTCATAAAATGCCCTTGTTTTCTGATGTCTTCATTTTTCCCTCCAACCTACTTCAGGGCAGCTTGACTTTCTTAATCATTTTGCGATTACTTGGACAACTTTTTCAGCCACACCCTCAAATCTCTTGCATGCCTATCTTACACTTCACTCAATTAGCTACATCCATTCTATAACCCACCTGCGCCAGTTCTATTTCTAACCTGTTGAGGGCTACTAGAGAAAATCATAGAACTCTACCCATTCTTTCATGGTGCACATCAACTTTGTCTTCTTCCTCCTTTTCTCCTTCAGTCTCGCTCCACTAAAATCGGGTGTCTGTCCTCACCACTGCACCAACATTCCCCAATCGTGCCTCCAGATCCTAAGGACAGGTTAAAGTCCTATGCTCTCTGTTGGCTCTCACACTGTTGGTTATATTGTTCCTTTTGAAGCGCTTGCCTTTCCTGGCTTTGTGTTAGCACGGCACTCCCCATTACTACCCCCATTGTTCTTCTCTTCCCTTTCTACATTTTCTTTATCAAAATACAAAATTTGAAAATAGGGTACCTTCCCCTCCATGTATCCTTTAAGTATTGGTATTATCTGGAATTCTACATTTCTCCCTTGCTTATTATATCACACTAAACACTCTCATTGCGTGATCACATTCTCTCTAACCGTCTTACCAAATACTGATTTGTTAACAACACTTAAATATCTCATGCCCCACTTCTCTAAGTTCAGATTATATGTATAACTGCAATCTTGACATAATCTCACAAACATTTCAAAGTCAACACACCTAAAACTAAACTCCCCAACACACATTTCTCTTTAGTAAATGGTACTGATCACTCAAATAAGAAAAGTCAGAGTCATCCTAGCCTCCTTTTCCTTCCCTCCCACTCCACAAAATATCACAACAAATCCTGCCTCTTTGAACTTCTATATATAGTATGTCTTACTTTGTCCCTTTTCATCCTATGATCAGCAGTGCTCATCCGTCCTCACATGAATTATTGCAATAGCCTCTTAATAAGTGCACCTGACTTTATTTCTTCAAATCTATTTGTATAAAAGAGTCATCTATCAAAACCGTAAATTGAACTGTGTCAAATCCACATTTAAAATATCTGTGAAAATTAAACTGCTGGCCAGAGTGCAGACTTAATCAAGATGGCGATACAGATTGTTCCTGACTTCAGTTGCCCTCACAAGGAGACCAACTAGCAACTGTTTATAGACTAGACACTGTTGTGAAAATCCCAGAACCCAGGGGTGAGGCTGAAGCATGCTGCAACACAGAGACTGCGCAGGATCATATTAGAAGGGGAAGAGGGCTGCACTCTGACCACATCACCCCTCGCCTAGGCCGGCAGAGCCTCACAGTGAGACGGCCTTCCTGGGCCTATGGTTTCTCTAGTAGGGCGGTGGGGGGAAGCCCAAGGTGAACAGATAGCTCTCCCGATGTTTATGGGTGCTACCTAGGAGGCGCCCTTGGGTCTCACCTCACAGAGATCACTGGAGAAATCTGTGGGCCTTGACCACTGAGAATCAGACAGAAACAGAGGAGGAGCAGAGGGTTTACAGCAAACAACACTCAGGTGTTGGCAGACCACGTTGCTCCTTGCAGCTCTGCCTGCGTGGAGATCCCAGACAGTGGCTCTATCCATCTGCAGAGCTGAGCTGGTGGCCCTGTCTGTCCAGGAAGCTCGGTGGGCAGTTCTGCCGAATGCAGGTCACCAGCCAGTGAGCTCTATCAGCCTTGGAGCCTCACCTAATGCTTTTGTTCCAGTTGTTTAGCCTCACAGCCTTGCATTTCAATGAACTGTCACCTACCTCGAAGGGAAAGTCTTACCTCAGTACATTTTTTTGTTTGTTTCTCTCTAGGACCTTGGTTCCTTAAGTCTTGGCTGACTGGATAGCTTTATGGTAGCATAAATAGATTTTTTTTTTAAGTTTATTCAGCCGTTCTAGTTCTTTTCAGAGGAAGTTTGTCTAATCTATCATAGCTAGAAATGGAAGTAGCTGTTTAGTTCTAATATGTGCCACACGTTCTGTCTATTTGGATTGATTACGGGGCATGTAGCATCTAAAATTTTCAGGCTTTTAGGTTCTGACGTTTATCTGGCTTCTTATATAGTGACTATTTCTAAAACTTAATCTCACACCCAGAATAGTTTTTGATTATTTACTGGTCTTCTACAGCTTCTGAGTTTTCAACAGTAAACCATATGTGATAGATGAGAGAAGTTAACAATAGACTTGCTTTCGGTGTGTGTCATGGGGATATTTTGTCACGGAAAAACGTGTTGCCTCAAAGTGAAATGTGAATTGAAGACAATCCATTCTGCGTTTATACAGATATCAAGGTCTCTGGGGCATCTTGTAATAGCTCTTTTCCTTGTGAGTAGAGAGACTCTTCATAACTTTCCAAACACTACACAAATGGGCATTTTATCAGAAGATGAATGCAATGGTTTAAAGCAATTATTTGTTTATAGTTTCAGGGAGAAAAAAACGAAAACAATTCCAAGGTGTGTGGGATACATGGATGTGTGTACAACAGAAATTAAAGTAACTCCTCTCTACATTTTCATAAACAAAACCAGGTAACGTTGGACACAGACTTGGATCAAAGACCGTATTAATAGGTTGTACTGGTTCAGTTTTGGTTTCTAGATTTAAGTAAACTGAGTTTGAAGCCTATATATCGCTGGGTGACTTACTACTTTTCAAGCTGAAGTTTCCTCATGTAAAATGTGAAAATCTAAAAATATCTAACTCATGGGATCATACTATATGAGTATATATAATACCTGGCAGAGAGGAAAATAGATATAGTGGTTAGAATGATTCCAGGCAGACAGCAAACCCTAAATACATGAATATTCTTACCACACTGTAAGTTTTCATTTGCCAGGCTCTAACGCTGAAGAGTGGGTAGGGAATGAGTTTTTTGCTCCTTTTAACCCTCATATGTAGGGCTCTGTAGAGAAATTGGCATATGAAGTGTTGCTTGTCAGGTTTTGCTAAATGAAAGAGTAATGTCAAATAGTACAGAAAGGTTGAAGAGAGTACGGGGAAAAAATATTAAGTCAGAAATTATGAAGTCGCTGGTGACCTGTTATAAGAAATAAGGGAAGAAGATATATTGAGGGCAGGGTGGTTATATTCAGCAACATCATCATGAAGTCTGCCTTATTGCTTAGAATTTAACTGCTGTTCAACAAAAATTGTTGACTGTTTGACTGAATATTGTGCTTAGCTTAGCAGCATAATAGGAGAAATTAGTCCAATTCACTGGAAGAGGGGTTTGCACACTGAAAACTGGAAGGTTATCCTAAGCAAGGAAGCTTCATGAGAAAACATAAAAAGGGTTATATAAGACTGTAGACGCAATAGCCTGCTCCTAATGTGCTTCCTTTATTTAACTGAATCATTTAGCTTACTATATTGCACATTTTCTGCAATTGCCTCAATTTCTGCATTTCTCCAAATGGCTAGAATGTGCCAAGAAAGAGATGGTGTAATTCACAAAATAATCTATTTACACAGATTTGTATCAGCTTCTCCTCTGTGAAAGATGTGTATGGTAAGGAAGCATTCCAGGAGGGATAAGACTGTAAACGTGAGGGAAGAATGCCTGCCATCCTAGAGCCTACACGGAGGCAGAATGGATGTCCCACCCATTCTAATATGTTTACTGCTGACATCATTTTCTGTAACCCCCAAATCTTGGAAGTCAGTCTACACTGACCAAACCCATACTTAAGTCACACCTCCTAAGATTGTATTCCTTCTACTATTAGCCCGTTTGGCCTTCCAAGTGAGGAAATACAGAAGAGAGCTGGGAAATTGGTAAAACTTTCTATGGCCGTGTAATGAATTGCCACAAATTAGCAGCTTCAAACAATATTCATTTTATTATCTCATACTTTCGGGAGGTCAGGAATCCATCTATGGCATAAGTGGGCTCACCACTGAGGGTTAAAAATGTTGAAATCAGGTGTTAGCCAAACTGCATTCTTTCCTGGAGGCATTGGGGAAGAATCTGCTTCCGAGTATACTTAAGTTTGGGCTGAATTCAGTTCCTTTTGGATGTAGGCCTGAGTCCCCCTTTCCTTGCTGGTTGTTAGCCAGGGATCACTCTCAAGTCCTAGAGACCACCTGCATTCCTGTACACAAAGCTCCCTCCATCTTCAAAGCCTTCAGTGGAGCATCTCCTCCAGCTCTCTCATGCCAAAGCCCCCTCATGATTGAATCTCTTTGTCCAAGAAGAGCCAGTCACTTTTCAGGGATCACGTGATTAGGTCAGACTTGCTGAGGATGATCTCCCTATTTTATGGTCAATTTACTTGGGACCTTAATTACATCTTGAAAATTCCTTCACAGCAGCACCTATCTAAATTAGTGTTTGATTGAAAAAGGAGGAGAAGGTGTGTGTACACAAGAGAGTAGGAATCTTGGATCCATTTATACAACTCAACCCTACTACTCAACCCTCGCTCTGCTCCCTATCCTCCATTACATGCCTCTTAAATGTGATCCTTCATAAGAAACATTTCTCAGTGCCGTCGTCATTGTATGCCATTACTTTGGAGGCTCTGTGAAGTATGGAAAGCACAGGAGTTTTGGAGCTGGAAAGATCTGGGCTTAAATCCCCTCTCTATTTGCTGTGGGATCTTGAGTAGATTATTAAATCCCTCAGAGTCTCAGTTTCCTCAATGGTAAAAACGAAAGCTAATAATAATTCCCTTTAAGGCCTGAAGAGAATTGGGAAAAGTAATACAAGGGCACTCACCTGTCCTATGCTAGACATATAGCAAACTTTACATTCCTGGCTTTCATTTTTCTCTTGAATGTTCTGATATAGCTACCCCCATCCACATCTACTTACTCTATATAAAGCCTTGGAAATGGGACAAATTAAGATTTATAAACCCCACAGATAAGTTAATTTTCAGTAAATAACCTAACCATTTTTTAAAAAATTCTACATTGTGCTTCCTTTTGTAATTAAACAATTCACTAGTGTTGACTGGTGTTAGCCATTAGAACTTTTATTTACAAGCACAATATCCTTCCTTGCTTTTCACCAGTATTTAGAGAGTCGAAGAACTCCTACTCCCCCATGGGGGGAGGGGAGAAATATTACATGAGGACAGCTAAGTAGTCAGTAGACTCCCACAATTAGGAAAACAACAATCCCAAAATATCTGTTAAAATGCTATCAGTAAGAGATTTGGCAGGATGATGATTACATGTGGGTAGAACAGCAGTTTCCATAATAATTATGTGGATTGCAAGCAGGTTTTGAAAAAATAAAAAAAAATGCTGGGAGGCGGCCTAATGAATGTTCTCATTAACCTTAATAGCGTAGGGCAGAGAATGGACAGGATCATTTTGAAGGGTCATTTTATAAGGCACATCTGATACTTTTTTCCTTAATTAAAAATGAATATATGTATTTATCTGAAAAGAATTCTCTATAATTTGAAGTTTTTAAAGTCTGATTTTTTTTAATATCATATAACATTTCTTGAGTATTTATTACGTGCCAGACATTATAACAACAACGATAAGGAGATATCCAACACATAAAATTTATAGGCTACTTGGGAATATAGAAATAAATGTACCTAACTTTAATACGATGACAAATGCAAAACGAAGCACATTGTGTTACCTCTATGAGAGCAGAAATCTTGTTTTCTTGTTTACTGTTATACCGCCACATTTAGAATATTAGTTACCCAATATTTGTTCAGTTTATGAGGGAATAAATGTCACGGTATTTTGGAAGCAGAGAGGAGGGAACTGTTGAGCCCAGGGGAGCTTGAGAAAGGTTTTTATAAGTTGCATTAAAGCTCAGTCTGTCTGCTTGATGGATAGGTTGGATTTTATCAAACCAAGAAACACATGAGGAGGTAAAAGGATGGCACTCTGTGCAGAGGGAATAGCATACTCAGGGCTTGGAGGTGCAAAAGTGTGGCATATTCGAGAAGTAAGAATCAAGATACAGGATGTGGAGTCCAGCATAGGGGATAGAGTCAATGGAATTGGAACAGCTATATATGACGTCAGAGGGGTAGTAGTTTGGGGGAGGGGTCATCACTTTGTGAGGGGTGTAAATGTCTAGCACATTGTTTTGTACACCTGAAACTAATAAAGAAATAATAATACTATGTCTCTAACACACAACATGTGTGTGGTTGGTGTCAGCAGTACCAATATCATCATGATAAGCAGGACTAAGGAATTCAGTGCGCAAGTGTAACTGTGTATGCCTGGCACACCCAATCCGCACCACCCATCCACAGCTCCCCGTCACTCTGCTCACATCTCCCTGATACACATTTAATGACTGTAAGAACGGTCATTCTGATGCCTACATTTTAAGTCCAGTATTGTTCCTTTTGAAACCCTTTGAGGTAATTTATTTCTGCTGTATACCCATGGGAGATGCCTCCCCAAGAACTGTGGCATTATACTAAATGATCGTGTTGCCATTTGAGAGTTCAACTAGTGACATCCTCCTACCCATTGTATGTGATTAGCCTTCCAGGTAAATGAATTAAGAAATTGTAAATGTAAGAATTAAGAGTTTGGAAACACCTAGAATACTGATTGTGGTGATCAGGGAATAATCTCAGGGAGGCAGGGCAGGAATGTGATTTTCAGGAAGTGAGGATTCAGTGACTAGAAACCTAATGAATTATACTTGTGGAAAGATGGAGTAGGAAAGACGTTCAGTCTGTAGGAAAAATGAGGAAACTTCCAATGGGCTGGAAGTCGGCATTGCCCATTGAAGCAGGTCATGCCTAATGGACTATTGGCTCCTTAAGGGCATGTACTGGAACCTACCACAGTGTCTACGCAGATTGCATGCACAGGGTAAGGATTCAAAATGCTTATTAAGTTAATAGATTGGAATGAATAGAACATGGAGACACTAAAGAATAACCCAATGCAATTTTCCATGCTACATATATTTTTATGTTTTCTGTAGCAGTAACTTAAAACATACATTGACAGAAAATGAGAAAAGGAATGAAAGATTATACGGTCTGCATTTTACAGATTTAGATTTTTGTAAGGGAGACAAAATTTAAAGTTATTTAGCATCTCTACACTAATATTCAATAATTCATAAACCTTTTTTCTTCATAATTTTCTCAGAATTATTTTTCTTCCTCACAGGTTTCCACATTCCAGAAATATATTTTGATATTAAATCTAGTGGTAGTAAACCCTGCAGTAATTGTCATATAGCCATAACTGTTTGTATGCTTTATATACCAGTAATCCAATACAATGAATGATAAAAAATAATAATTCTCAAGTTATAATATTTATATTATAGGGATATAATGGTATAGAGTATCCGATCTTTTACAGTTCTATATTTTTTTTTCTCATTTGTTTGAATGCCAACAGCTATTATTCAGCATACAAAAATATAAACAATAGAATTGGGTGGGTTAATATGGTGCTGGAACCACATGTTAACTTGTATTTTCTTTTAACATTCAAATCCATTGTCTGTGTACAGGATAGATGGATATCCAGGAGAAAAGAAATTCTAGAGAGCATATAAAGGGAAATATGATCATCACAGACCGCAGCTTGTATTAATTTCTTACGTTTTCACCCTAAACCTATTCTCTTCCTGTATTTTACAATCTAGGACATGGAGCTACAATAGCACTTACAATATCACTAATCTTCTCTCACAAACCATAAAAATTCCCCTTCACCACCTATTATCCACACATCTAGTCCTAGAGATTCCTAGAATTCCTTACAAATAAGGCTCTTCATCCCCACTGCTACCATGTTTCCCTGAAAATAAGACCTACACCGAAGATAAGCCCCAGTTACGAACATCAGCCAGATGGACGCATTTAGTACGTTATGACACTGTTTCTGAAGAAGATGACATGACTATTTTGAATAAATGTAGATTGTTGTACGTGAAAAAATAAGACATTCCCTGAAAATCTTCCCTAATCCGTCTTTTGGAGCAAAAATCAATATAAGACCCCGTGTTATTTTCAGGGAAATACGGTATATAAGACCCAGTCTTATTTTCAGGGAAACACGGTACTGCTTTACTTCAGTCTTGCATAGATTTCCATGACCATTGCAACATATTGTCTAACTTGATTCTCTACCAGTCATCTACAACCACTCTGATCTGTCACTCACACTGCTACCACAGTTCATCCAATTCTCATCTCTCTTTATATCATTTCCCCCTTAGAAGTCACCTCTAGCTCCTCATTACCTAAATGGTGAAGTTCAAAACTTTTGAGATGGTACAAAAGACCATTCACAGTTGGTCTTCCTCAACTGACTTTCTCCTTAGTTCACTATCCTACACTATACCTAGCTACAATGCTTAATATTCACTATTCCGATTCACAAATGCCTTCTCATTTTGTAGAATATTTCAAAATACTACTATTGCTCCATTATCCACATTTTTCAAACTCAGTTCAAATCTTCTCTTTCTTCCTATGAAGGTGGGTCATGGTTCATATCTATAACAATACTCATTTTTACGTGGTCATTTATTTATATATCTGTCCTCATTCTTTCTCTAGACTGTGAGCTCTTGGAGTATAGTATCTAAAACTTATTTAACTTATATTTTCTGTTTCGATACAATTTCAGCACATAGTAACTGTGGTAGATTACATTTTTCTTCCCAATATTCACTGATACTCTCTAAGGTAAAAATCATGCATACCTATCCCATTCAGGTCAGGTTTGGCCATATGACTTGCTTTGGTCAATGAAATGTGTGTCACTTCTAAGCAGAACACTTAAGAACCATTGCATGGTTCCATTACACTTTCTGTTTTTCTCCTCTACAAGGCAGGCCATATCCCAGAAGGAAACTGCTCTTTCAGACTATATCTCAGAATGAAGGTGACACAGAGAAGAGTTACAGGCTTTTTGCAGTGAGAAAAAAATAAATGTTTGTTCTAAACCACTGAGATATTGGGACTGTTCACTGCCACAAAATAATTTAGTCCAAGATAGGTACATATTTAATAAATGTTGAACAAAATAAGGAAAGTTATAGAGATATAGAAGATGAATTTTGACTGGAGAATTCCAGAGTCACTTTTGTTTAAAACAAGAGCTTTCTTGTTTAAATCTTTCAATCTTCTGATTGAAAACTGATCAGAATTAAACTTTTATGATTTGCTAATTATGAGAATTAATGGGAACTGTAGTTTGAGAGGAGAAAGGGGGAAGGGTAGATTTATATATTTTGGTAAAGAAATCTTAGGAAGAAAATGAAAGTAAATTCTTGCTATAAGAGCATGTCCTTAAGATGTCTGCAGGGAAGATTTAAAGGAATCTAAGGCTATCTACTGAGGAGGTGTTTTGAGAATGGGTGCATATTGAAGATTGCTCCTTATTTAAGCCAACCTAAGTAAGTTACACGTGTTTTTTCCTGTTTCAAATGTCCAACTTACTCTGTTTCTATAGCCAAATAAAGACTGGATGCCTGACTAAAAGAACATCCAAATTTAGAATATATATGTATACTCAATTTTTGTTATTCACAGTAGTTATGTTCTATAAACATGCACCAAACACTGAATTAGTGAATACTGACCATTGCCCCTACGGGAAATACAGGTTTACATTTCTGTGAGTTTCTAGGCACACATTTTTATCAACCATCCAATACATAGCAGTGCTTTATGTGTGTTCCTGTCTAAAGGCACTGATTTCATATAGATTGTGATTCATTAATGTTAAACTCACAGAAAATAGCACTTTACTCATGCCTGAATGCAGCTGATTTAACGTATATATTTTCTATGTAAGGTATATCACAGCCTACTTGTACTTGTGAACTATAGAGATAAACATGCACTATGCTTGGGGGTTATTTTAAACAGAGAAATCAACAAAACACACACACACACACACACACACACACACACACACGCAAAAGACTCGACACTGAGTTGACCACGAACAAGACACATGAAAGATGAAACAAGAAAGCAGAGGTTTGCCTTATTCAATCTCAGCTGGGAATGTGCACATAAGGAGGCACTGTCACTCTGTGCGTATCTGCCAATGACTGCAAAAGTGCCATGAGTATTGATTTGGGGGCTGCAGGCTGCAAATAAATTTTAGCAATTAACTGAATTTGCAGACACAGAATCTTCAAATAATGAGGATCGACTCATTGTCAGAGATACAGAAAAAAATAATGAAATAGATTATGAGGAGACAGATAAAATGCCACCCAGTGAGAAAAGAGAGAAATTAGATAAATGGATGAATGGATGGATGGACGGACGGACGGACGGACGGACGGACAGATGGATGGATGGATGGATGGATGGACTGATAGGTAGGTAGGCAGGTAAGTAGGTAGGTAGATAGATGATTGATAGATAGATAGATAGATAGATAGATAGATAGATAGATGATAGATAGATGATAGATAGATAGATCTAGAAAAGTGCTTTAAATGTGATACCTCTCCTGTTTGTTTCCTTATCTACCCCTCCTTTTTTTTTTCCTGATTTGGTAAAATATGTCACCCAAAGGCATTAAAGTAATGCCAGAATCTTGACAGTCCACTCTATCAATGTACTTGAAAGCATTAGACAGTAGAAAAGTAAGCTCAAGTTTTTCTTGGCATTTCATTTGACTTACTTTATTCCTTACTTAAATACACCCTATCATCTTAACAAAAATCATAAAAGAACACTTTTAGGAAAATGTTACTATTTAATAACCTGAATTCAATACAGCCCCATCTAACTTAGCCAACATGGAATGAACTTCCTTGCGATTTACACAGCAGATATTCCCCAATAAATTTAAATAGAATAACCCTGTTTTATCACATAGATATTGGAATTTTCTGTTTACACACAAACTCTTCTATGATTTTTATTTTGCTGTTGAATGAAAACAAATGGAGCAAAGTTATTTTAAACTCACAACTGTAACTTATAGGCTCCTAATAAAATATCATCTCTGGCTAAATTCTTAAGAGATTTATAACTTAAAAAAAATGCTAAAAAACATGATGAAAGATGAGTGATTTAACACTCTGGTTCTGACAGGTTTTTTTTATGGAAATATTACCCCAAAAATGTTTATCAAGTCAGGCTTTTCCAATCCCCATTAAATTCAATGAATGAATTGTGAAGGGTAAATAAGACCCATTGTAATCTTACATTTCTTATGTAATATTCACAATCATAATGTTACATAAGAGCAAGCTAGCATTAACAAAAGGAGCAATTTAAATCTCTTCTTCCTTGGAGAATGGTGCTTGACAAATAGAGTTTCCTGTCCCATTTGCAGCACGCCCAAGCATCTCCTCAAGTGCCAATGAGAACCACACTCTCATATCAGTGATATAATAAACCCTCCAAAACAGAGGGAAAAAGTGAGGCAAACAAGCCCACTTCATTTCAACTTGTCAGCTTTAAATAAAATCTTCTGCAGCTGAAAATGAGTAACTTGAAGGAAGAAAATGTATGAAATAACAAAATTTAACACTGGGACAAAACATATTGCATTATTATTTTTTTCCTGATCTACCAAGAAGTTTTTGAAATTTCAGCATAGATAAATTTTAATGAAATACCTTCTTGTCAAGGAGAAAGAAATGGTTTATTTTGTTTATTTTTTTTCTACCCATCGACGTCTGAGGAAACATCTCACGTTGTCTCAAGCCCCTATGATATCTTAATACATAATCTATGACCTTTGAAACAACTCTCATTATCAATTTTTAAGTCAGAGTTGATGTAGCAGAGCATACTGAAAAGAAACTAAATGGCTTCTTTTCATTTACATTAATTAATTACTTCCATAATAGTCTCCCTGGCACTGATTTTATGTGCAAAATATTGGAGCATGCTTTCTGCCTATAAAAATGAAGGACAGAAATGCATTTGAAGGATGACAACAATAAGTTAACAGTCTGATAAATAGAAATATCTGAATAGCAATGAAGTAAACAATGATTGTTAATATAAATCCTTTCCTTCATCCTTTCCCCCATGCCCACTCCCCACCAACCCAGTTTTCTTCAAACACTTTCCTGCTTTGCATTCAGGAGGCTCCAATCTATTCTTCCCTTCAAACCTTTCCATATTCCTTCTCCTCGCTCTTTGGTGCTACTTTTTTACATTGTTAAATTGTCCCTTCACTTTCTTTATATTTCCCGAAAGAGCTGTTGCATCTCTTCAATGGAAGGACAGTGCCACTGAGTCCCCGCACATACATAACACAAGTTGTATATATTTCAGTGGGAGAGAGGATGGAAAAAGTCATGTCTTTTTTGCCCCTAGATGTGACCAAGTTTGATACAAACATCATTTCATATCTATTATTTCCAATATTCCAAATAAGCTTAGAATACTTTTCCTTATTCTGTTATACTCTTACCATTATAACATGAACTCTCTGATTTCAACTCTTTTAAAATTCCTAGATTGCTGTGAATGACCAGTGCATGGAACGATAGCAGTGTTGAGTATGATCCCTGACACCATCCTCAACGACACATTGTTCAGTTTTTTCAATCACTCTAAAGTAAAACATAATTTCATACGTGTATTTTAAATGTATTAGAGACGTAGCATAGGATAAGAAAGAGTATATGGACTATGGACTACAAAGGACTTCAGTTTGAGGCTCTGAGGCTCTGACAAATCAATATTTAATAGAATGACCATAATCAGCAAGTTTTTTTAACGTCTCTGTAATTCACTTATAAAGTGTAAAAAAAAAAAAAAGAGAGAGAGAGAGAGAGAGAGAGAGAGAGAGAGAGAGAGAGAGAGAGAAAGAAAAAAAGAGTATCATGTCACAGGATGGTTAAATTAATAGTAGACATGCTTTTAAAATATTTTTTAATTCTTATTTTATGATCACTATAATAAATACTGTAAAGGGAAAGAACGTGTTTACAGTTAATGTGACCTAGTTATAAAATGTTCAGTAAATAGTATGAATCAGTGATATTATGCAGCTTCCAGGCATACACTCTGTTTAGCAATCAGTGAAATGCTGCCAGAGCATTAGATTATTCTCTGCAGTTCAAGGTAAGTGAGGTTGGTGCCTTCCAGCACTCTTTAGCCCAAAGTTTCCATTATGTTTCACATTTTGTATTCTAACAAGCTGCTATCTCAATCATCATGCAGGTGTAATACAAGACCATGGTGTGGCCTGAGGTAGCCATTTAATTACATCTTTTTCAAAAGGAAAACCAATGGAATCATTTGCTTAGGAGATATCTGTTCTAAACTAAGGGGTTTTCTGTTTCCCCACAGTGATGGCTGGGCTGACAGGTATGATGTGACAGATGGATATCAGCGAGAAGCTGTTGGTGGAATCACAATCAAGCTCCAATCTCCCGATGTCAAGTGGTTTGATGATTATTATCTGAAACTCCGGCCAGAAACAAACCTTCGGAACCCTTGGTTTCAAGAATTTTGGCAGCATCGTTTTCAGTGCCGACTGGAAGGGTTTGCACAAGAGAACAGCAAATACAACAAGACTTGCAATAGTAAGCAGATTTATTGTTTTATTTAAAGTGGACAAAGCTAAGGCTCCAATTGAAATAAACTGTGTCATGGGGAAAGTGGCTGTAATATGTTAGAGAGGAAGACTCGTGTATAAACAGAGTGGGGATTGCTACTTACAGTGATAAACAGGTTCTATTCTAAGAAAAACATCAGAACAGTGTTCACTCTATTGAGATTCAAAATGTTTAGATTATTTATATTATATCGTTCAAAAAATTGTCACTGCGCTAAAAGGATAATGTGAGCTTCAGAGTGGGACTATCCTTATCGTCCTCGATGGCATCTATGTTCTGCTCATTTTGATTATCTTCAGTAGCTGGCACAGTGCGAGGCACATAGTAAGGAATATCTATCTATATATATGTATATGTAGATAGATAGATAGAGATAGATAATTTATTTATTTAATACATATATTAAATATATATATATATGCACATATATATAAAGAATGAATAAGTGAATATTGAAGGAGAGAGCCAATTTCTACTTGCACCAATAAATCATAATAGTAGCAGGGATATGCTATGGATAATCAAGATATATAACCTGAACAGGGCCATTCATTAAATCATTCAGTAAATATACCAAATATTGCTGTAGTTGTAGGGGTAGCAAGATGAGAACTAGTTCCTGCCTTCAAGGAGTTTAGTGTCTATTGAGGGAGGTAGTCATGTTAACAAAAATATGCGATTCAACATTGTCAGTGCTGTAATGGTTAAATAAAAGGTTTGCTTATTATTATTTGTAGCACGTCCAAAAGAAATCTTTAATAACCAGGTAGGACCAATATTTATATATGCGAGGTCTGATAATTAAGGTTACAAACTTGTTGCAACGATGTTGCTAACCTTTTTATGATATCAGAGGGATTATTCATTATGAATATGTGCCAAGTGGACAAACTGTTAACCAAGTTTGCTATTTGGAAGTGCTGAAGGGCTGCATGAAAATGTTAGACGACCTGAACTTTTCGCCAACAATTCATGGCTCTTACATCACGACAATGTACCAGCTCACACGGCACTGTCTGTGAGGGAGTTTTTAGCCATTAAACAAATAACTATATTGGAACACCCTCCCTACCTGATCTGGCCCCCAATAGCTTCTTTCTTTACCCAAAGATAAAGGAAATGTTGAAAGGAAGACATTTTGATGACATTCAGGACATCAAGGGTAATATGATGACAGCTCTGATGGCCATTCCAGAAAAAGAGTTCCAAAATTGCTCTGAAGGGTGGACTAGGCACTGGAGTTGGTGCATAACTTCCCAAGGGAAGTACTTTGAAGGTGAGCATAGTGATTGATATTCAGCAATGAGGTATGTAGCACTTTTTCTAGGATGAGTTCGCGAACTTAATTGTCTGAGCTTGTATGTCAATGCTCGCAAAGATTTAGGTTTGTTAAAATTGATATGGGACTTGTTGGTACTGCCTTATCCGATATTGTGTAAAAAGAATTCTATATGAATTTGCATAGGAGTAAAATGTCTTATTTGGTGGTGTAGGCATCTTCATCTGTGATTCACGTATCAGCACCAAAATAAGGAAAATAGGAACAAGGTAGTTTTTCATAATGCATCTTCCCCTGAGTCCATATAGATTGTATGTTTTGGGTATCAGTTCATTCTTTTGTGAAATGGTGGAGATAGTAAATGGTGGTTTGTGGTTGTTTTTAAATGTTAGTATTTGGTAAAATAAGATCTTAGCAACCTTAAATCACTTTCTCTTTGTGTAGGTGGGGAAGAGTGTGATGCTGGAGCGTGGGTACTATACTGGTCAGTGAAATCCAGAAATCATTGAAGCATGGTGTAAGACTAGGTTTGCTTCTCTCTCATTTCAGATTCTGCTAGCTCTTGTCCAAAATCTTCAAATACTTATTCATCCCTTTGTTTTTATTTTCGTGAAGAAATGTGTGTTAATCAACAGCATTGTGATTATGTTTCACAATTTCAATTTTTATAACTGTTTTCATATCTTTCACAAATTTATTCAGTTTCTGAAGGACACAGAATTATTCCCCTTCCTGAGATTTGGAAAGCTTATGCCTCTCTGCATTCTGATTCTATGATTACATAAAGATTAGTTTATGTAGCTACATTAGGAGTTATAAAGGGTAAGCAGTAGATCTGATCTCATCTCTTTACTCACGAGTTAGTGACAACCCCTAACCAGTGTGGCTAAGGAAATTTTTCCAATTGGTCTTTATGCTCTTTTGTACTAATATTCTTCTTTTCCCACTCCTTTTTGTCAGAAGTGTCTTTTCCCTTGTTTCTCTTACTCCTTGGTTCCTGCTGGAAGTCTTATTTAGATATATTCTTGGAAAACTCTTTGGTTGATTTCCATGGGAACATTATTTCTGTGGAAATCGTTCTGTAAAATCCTTCACTTGAACCTGTTGCTATAGCTCTCTGCTTCTCACATGAACCCTGATGTGATTTCTCTGCTCAGAATTTGTTCCATACTCCAGTACTGAAAAGCACTCTTTAATCCCTCACCCCCTTGAGATCTTATCTGATAACAGATGTCAATTTGTATGTAAACATGAACACTTATGTTTAATATTTCAATTAGTCTTCTCAATAAGGGAAGCACTATTATATCCTTATTTTAGAGATAACAAAACCAAGATTTAAGAGACAAAAATGACTTGTTCAAGGTCAGATAACTATTAAATACTGAAACTTAGAACTGAACTCAGGTTTGTGTAGAGTTTAACCAATATGCTCTACTAAAAAGGTACAATATTATAGTTTTAAAGAGTCACCATGAAATTTTAATTATATAATTGTCAATATATATGTCATGATACCAAAAAGAAAAATAAATCTTAAAATTATTTGTGTATGACTATGGAATACAATAATACTCAAATTTTCATTAATCTCTACTTTTGATCATATTTTCTGTTTACTCAAAAATCCTTTTAGCATCTCAATCCCCACCTTCAAAAAGGCCTATGTAGATTATTCATATCTGTAACACTGCCAAATATGAGTAGAATTTCCCTAAATATAAGGTACTTAATTAAGTCCTTTTATCAGACAGGTGTGCATAAGACAATCATTTTTGAGTTGGAATGGTAAGAAAGATTAGGAATTTATCATTCATTGCAGACAAGAAAGTTTCACTTTGTTCATTGTCTACAGTAACTTAAACCTAATAGATAGTTCAATAAGCAAAATGTCTTGATACAGAGTGGAAATACCTGTAGCTGAATTTCTGATTGTTTTTCTTAAGAGCTTCTTGGAAGGCAAACTATAAAAGCTAGGAGAGGTATCTTATTTATAGTTTTAAGTATTATAAATAAAACTTTTATGAACATTGGTATTTTTATGATTAACATTTGAAATTATTTTATGTTCATTGCTCATTTCTAATTTTCACCATGCATATATCTAACAAAAACCTTGTATCCAAAGTAGATGAGGAACTCTCAAACTAGATATTAAAAAGGTAATTGACTTGAAGAAATGTGCACAAGACTTGAACAGACACTTTAGAAAAGAGGATGCCCATATTTCTAATAAACATATGAAAAAGAGCTTAACTTCATAATATGTAATGGAAATGACAATCTAAATCATAACACAGTACAACCACATAGAATGTTTAAAGTTAAAAAAAATAATACCAAGTGTTGGCAAGGGTACAGAGCAACTTGAACTCTCATGCATTTCAATGAAAGTATAAATTACCTCAACCACTTTGGAAAACTGCTTGGCAATACCCGCTAAATCTAAACATATGCTTAGCCTATGACCTAGCAATTCCATTACTATGTATACATCTAACTGGAATTAGGATATATGTCTTCCAGAATGTATGTATCTTTCTATATTTTCTAAACATTCTAAAATGAATGAAGGTTATTTCTTCCAAAAACCAAATACAAAAATAGAACTTCAAAATATGACTTTAGGGGGCCGGCCCGGTGGCTCAGGCGGTTGGAACTCCGTGCTCCTAACTGCGAAGGCTGCCAGTTCGATTCCCACATGGACCAGTGGGCTCTCAAACACAAGGTTGCTGGTTCGACTCCCGCAAGGGATGGTGGGCTGCGCCCCCTGCAACTAACAATGGCAACTGGATCTGGAGCTGAGCTGTGCCCTCCACAACTACGATTCAAAGGACAACAACTTGACTTGGAAAAAATCCTGGAAGTACACACTGTTCCCCAATAAAGTCCTGTTCCCCTTCCCCAATAATAAAAAAATCTTTTTAAAAAATGTATGATTTTAGGACCCCCCACCACTCACACACACACACACACACACACACACACACCACATTTTTATGGAAAGCACATTCATTTATGTATGGTGTGTGTGTGTGTTGTTGTTGTTGAATATGTACGTATAGTAATATGCATAAAATACACAAATCTTAAGTGTACAGCTTGATGAATTTTTACATATATACATCTCTGTAGCTAGCTCTCAAAGCAACAATGTCAGAAAGTTCAAAATGGCAGCACATATGACAGTCTAAGTATTGATTTTCTTTCAAGAAAAACTTATGCAACTTCATAATATAAATATTAAAAAATAAATAACTGTGCAATGGCTATACTAGCAGATGCTTCATAGAAAATTGTCCAATTGGAACATAGCTTATTACTAGTTCTCTCATTTGCTCTTTGTTTTCTATTTCTCCAATTTGTTCTTTAATTCTTTATTCCTCCTTTTGGATTAACCAATACTTTTTATTCTATTTTACCACCTCAACATTTTGTTTCATCTCTTAGTATAATTCATTTAGAGTTTTCAAGAGAAATTACTAACTGAATCCTTACTTTAATACAAACTAGTTTAAGTTGGTTCTTGTTTATAATCAAGAATCTTGCAGACAATTTAGTCTATTCACCGTCTCATACTCTTTTTGCTATTGCTATATAATTTACTTTTATATGTTATATATATTATTATACTACTAAGCTTTGTTATGATTTTTGCTGAAAATGGTCAATAGTCATATACTTACCCACTCCAGTGCCCTTTATTGCTTTATCTGTGATTCTTTTAGCCCGAAGAATTTCCTTTATTATTTCTTGTAATGTAGGTCTACTTCCAACAAATTACATCAGCTTCCCCCAGCCCCCACATTGGGGATATCTTTATTTCACCTTTATTTTTGAAGTATCTATTCAACGAGTATAGCAATCTATATATGCAGGTTTTCTTTTGGTTAGGGGTCATTTTTAAAAACAGCATTCCATTTTTTCTCTGGATTCCATGATTTCTTTGAGAAGTAACTATATTCTTAATGTTATTCCCCTAATGGCAATAAATCTTTTTTCTAAGCCTTTATGGTTAGTTTCTTTTTAGTTTATAGCTGACTATGATGAGACTAGGAAAAAATTCCATCATATATTTCTTTATTAGGGTTTCCAGAGCTTTTTAAAACTGTGGATTAAAGATTTGCATCATTTTTTAAGTTTCCCAGATATTACTTCCAGAAACATTCCTTCTCTTTTGTTTTGCCACATTTCTCTTTGTTCCTTCTGGTACCCAATTTTGCCTATGTTAAGTCATTTGACTCTCACACGTCACACATTTTTTTTTTCTAGTCTCTCTTTCATATCTTTTTCTTTCTCTATATATGCTTCAGTTTGACTCTTTTCTATTATTCTGCCTTTGATTTCACTAATCATGTCTTCCCTGCTGTCTAGTTTTCTGTTAACCAAAATAAGAAGTTCTTAATTTCAGATGTGGTGTTTTACAGTCCCAGAATACCCATTTAATTCTTTTTATAGATTCCAATTTTCTGTTGAAGTTTTTCTCATCCATTTTTCCAGTCTTGTACACTATTTCCTTGAGTATATTGATTATATGCTCTTGATTATATGTTCTTGATTGATTATATTTACTTTAAGGTCCTTCTTTCTAATTCTAAAATATAGATCTTCTGTCAGTCTACTTCTATTGACTGATTTTTCTTAGTTATTGTTCACATTTTATGCTTCTTGACTAATCTACAATATGTTTTCTTTTATGCCAGACAATGAGTAGAAAAATCACCATAAAAATTGTATTTTATATTATTTTTCCACCAGTGATGATTTAACTTTTCCAGATTCAAAGACATTGAGATGGGGTAGGTTGCAATATAAGGTAGTAGCAGTCAACCTCTGGTTAAAGTCGTTAAGGGACAATTGGCACAGAATTGTAATTGAAAGTCTAGTACACTCACTACCCAGGATGACTGACTCAGTCAGATATTTACTGTTTTTGAGCTTTGCTCTCCGGCCTCCTGCACCATACTGTTTCTAAGTTTGACATGAATCTTGAGGAGAAATCTAATTGAAGTTTGAGCAGTTTCCATTTCTTAAGTGAGGCTTCTCTTCCAAATAATGTAAAACAATAGGAGATTTCAGTCTTCCTTTTTGAAATCTCGAACCTCTCATGCAGCCTCCAGAATCAGCAAATGAATCGTGATGGGAAAAATGGCTATCATGCATTTAGAGCTCCTGGAGTTTATAAACTGACATTCCAGATCATTTCAATGTCCAGATTTTTTTTCTGGTTGCTCTTTTTTCCATCAGTGTCACATACTAGGTGGAATTACACCTCTCCATCCCGAGCACAATTCATGTTCTTTCCCAAAACCTCAGAATATGACTTTATTTTCAAACAGCATCACTGCAGATATAGTAAGTTAAGATGAGGACATAACTGAAGTAAAATGAACTCCTATTCCAATATGACTGGTATATTTGTAAAAAGGGGAGCAGTGACACAGAGACAGAGACACACAGTGGGAAAATGCCATGTGAAGACACTGGAAGAAACTGGAGTGATTCAGGAGAAGGACAAGGGCTACCAAGGGTTAATGGCTACCACCAGAAACTAGGAAAAGGCAAGGAAGATTCTATCCAGAGTCGCTGAGGGAGCACGGCCCTGCTGACTCTGATTTTGGACCTCTAGCATCCAAAACTGTGAGAGAATAAATTTCTGTTGCTTTAAGCTACCTGGCTTGTGGTACTTTGTTATGGTTGCTCAAAGAAACTAATATTCCTTCATTCAGACCAACCTAGATCATCAGCCTTCCTCCAGAACCTGCAGATATTCTCAGATAATAAAGCAACTGGTACATCTGCCCACTTTTGCAGTTCTCCTCTGTTAATTCATTTTGTCTTTGTTGCTTCTTTGTATGTTCACTGTCTAAATTTTTTGATATTTGCATTTTTTTGGCATTCTAAAGTTATGCAGGAACAGAATTTTCATTTGCTTTGCAATCCATCCTGCCTAACACCTGAAGTTCCTCCTTTATTCTGAATCGTCACCCCCTGCAATCCCAATTTTGAGGTATAAATAAAGCCTGTCATTTGTAGTGACTAAAGTGTTTATACTTTTGTTAATTTTGGTTTTGTTTTTAAGCATTTCAAGATTTAAATTAGAATATTACGATAGCCCTTATGTGTTTTAACTGTGTGGTATTGTTAGAATATAGGTTTATACACTGTTAATTAACAGTGAGCTTGATTTCAGTAAGTTTTAACTTAAATTGCCTGATTATGTTAGATGTAAATAATAAGTTAAATCAATAATAAATTTAAAGTATTAAAATATAATTTAATTCTTCTAATTGTTCATTTAAATAACCTAGTAATAAAAGCAACAAAGACTTAAAACTATTTTCTAATAAGTGTATACTGTTCTATTTTTGAACCAATTTAAGGATCCATTTCCTTTACAAATATAGTCTGTTACCCACTGATATTCATTTATAGTCTCCTTTCTATGACTTCTCCCTGTCACCTCCAGTAACTTCCAGAGTTATCCCTTAACACAAACATTCTCGCCTGGCTGCCCTGAGGGTACCACAAACTTAACGTATCTAAAACTAACCTCATTATAACTTGACTTTGAGTTCCTTCTTTTTGCATCTCTGGTTAAATAAATGATGTATCCATCCACTCTGTCTCCTAAGATGCAGGAGTAAGTGATCCTTTTCTCATCTTCTCATCAACTGGTGACCAAATGCTGTTAATTCTACCGTATGACATCTTCCACACTTGTTCCCTCCTTCTCATTGCTGCCTGAATTCAAATCTTTATACTACGGCTGTGGTTTAGTTCTCCATTATCTTTCACCTTAAATATTAGAATAATCTCCCTCTTTAATCTTGCTTTTGATACCAGCTTCTCGGTCTTCCTTTTTATGCTGAAAGCTAGTCCCCAAGGTATTCATTCATCTACAGAATGAATCTCATCATGTTACAGCCATTCTTCAAGTTCTTTCTTATTTCTCCATTGCCTACAAAACGGAATCCCAATTCCTTTACTCCAGTCAAAACTCTTCAGTTTCATCATTTACCTTTTGCAAGTGTCATCTTCTATTTCTGAAACCCATGAAATCTGTCCTTCAGCCATTTCACATATTGTGCTCTTCCATTTCAGAGTGCCATGCCTACTTAAGCCCCTGTAATTTTACATATGCTAAGTCTAGCTTAGTGGAAACCTTACCTCAAGATAGTTGTCCATTCCGCTGAGCTTACGTTCTCATGCTTCCTAATAATTCCAGTTCCATGTTCTCAAAGAAACTGTGTTTCTCTTACATTTCACTTTCTGTGCCTTTTGTCCTTTTGTCTCATACCAATCCAGATATTGAATGCAGATCCTCCACTTCCTTAATTTTTATGCCACCAAGTAACCACTCACATAGGCATCTATGTGTGTAACAAACTACTAACAATAAAATGAGGAAGAGCTAAATGGGTTCAGAGCAATACAGAAATACTTCAGCCATGAGGGCATTTCCGGGGGCCTAGTAAGTTTCTATGTCTTGAGACAGTGGTGGTTACTAGGATGTGTTTATTCTGAGAAAAATTAATGTATAGCTATGATTTCTACACTACTCTATGTTAATGTTTTAATTAATTAGAGTTCACCAGCAAATAAAATTCCATAGTCACTATATGCAGTCTAGGATTTCTTCCAATCACAGGATTTCTTTCCCACAGTACTCTTCCCACCAACTCCCACTCCCCACTTATCTGCAGTCTGATACCATGGTGGCTCGATCCCTCTGCCTGTCTTTTCCTGTAACCATTACCTCCTTTCTCCTCAATATTTCAATACACCAAAATAAATACCTCTCTATTTCATATGTTGGACTGTTTAGTTATTTCTTTGTATTTTTGTCGCCTTCAAAATTCTAGCCTTGGGGAGGATATGCTCCCCTTTTGAACACAAAGCTTCTGCTAAAGTTACTTTGCCATACAGAAAGCCATTTACTCCAGAGAAAAAATGATGCCATTCCCACAGGAGACGAAGCAGCTACAGCAATATATTATTTTCCACTGTATTACACCATGTAAATGTAACTTTCACCTTGTTACACCAGCATGTAGACATTTTGTGTTCCTCTTTCTACATTAAGTTATGGACTTCTGGAGAAGAGGAGCTGTCTTCCTCATCTCTCCTTTCCAAATTCCTGGCATGATGCCTGGCATATAACAAGAATTTGATAAATATTGTTAAATAAACGTGACTTTATTTCTCTTAGACCATCCGTGTTACAATGGCTAGATGACCTAGAACAGTGGTTCCCAATCTGTATCATCGTTGATTTGTTAACTAGATTTCTTATGTGGTTGAGCATTGTCTGTAGAACGAACTAAGCCTCACATATCCTTGTGTGAACATGTGTATTGTTATATACAGAGGTACCTTATTTTAAAGCACAAGCTGTTGCAATTAACAAATTATAAATTAACTTTTTTTAATTACTGAAATCATAGGAGTTTATTGCCGCTATGTATTTCCTATGTCAAAAGATACTAAAAGTACAAATAATGTTTATGGAGTGTATGGAGATTTTTGAGACTAAAAGGATTTCTTATATTCAGTAAAGTCAGTTCCACTAGCTTGGAGGTGTTTCTTTTCCCTTCCTGTTACAGTAAGCTTCCAGGTATGTCCACATTTTCTCTGATGAATATATCTCATGAGAACTGGAAGTAGGTTAGTTAAAGGATACTTCCTTAAGTATCAGATTTTTTTTTGACATTTTGTTTGCATTTAAAATGTGTATTAGTGGTTTAGTCATTATTCAAAACACTTCATCATCTCTCAGTCTGGAAACATGACTGGAAAAACCGAAAGTGCATTGAGAGGAAATAATTGTCTGGGTGAAGAGTAGCTAGACCAAAAAAAAAAAAAAAAAAAAGTATCACAAGAGCCAAATAAAATAAACTATGTGCCACAGCTAAGCCCAAGTTTAGAGTTTCCTCATCCTTATGCTATATTAACATTTCCAAGATTGTGTTTGGAAAGAAAATTAATCCACTGTAGAAGAAGCATTCCATGGTTATATCTATTGGGATTATTGCCTTCTGCATCCATTTTATGGAGACTCATAATGTACATCAACACTTTAAAAAGGACAAATGGTGTAAAAATGTTTAAATATCCTTCTTTAATCTAGTGTCACCTCTTTTTGCTTTATTATGAGCTCAACCTTCTTTTATAATGCTGATCAGCACTGTACTTCAGGAAAGACTGCACTAGGACAATATTACTAACCATTCATTAAAGAGAAATTTGATCATATTATCCTAGGGTATGTGGTAAAATCTGCTGAGCAGAAGCCCAGCTCTGTCTTTACATCAGCCAAAGAATTAAGTTAATTGGAATTTGATGTGACAGTTTTGGCTTAATACAGGTCTTGGAGTTTTTACATTTTGATATTTTTTTTTTCTCCATCTTGGAGTCTGCTTTAAAGAAATAAATGGAATATAAAGCCAGATCAAGCCCCCAGATACTAAGATATCAAAGTTTTGAGAAACATAATCTGTCATGTTTTTTATTTTAATTCCAGAGTTTAAGAAATGAAAATAATTATCTATCCAAGTATATGGTAGTGCATGTAATTTTCTATGATGAATATCCACCAACAAAAAGGACTCAATGAGATCCCCAGAAGAAAGCCTTTGCACTGGAAACTGTGAAGTTTCCCAAACTCTTATGACACTGGAATTGGAACCTAAGATATATCAAAAGTATTTAAAATGAACTAAAGGGAGACCTGAAAAATTGGCTGAGTCAGTCAGTCACTTGAGGCATACAGGTGCATTGTAAAAAGCACTGGATTTAGAACCAGACAATCTATATTAAAAAACTGAATCTATAGCCACAACCAGGCCTCTTTGAGACTCAGTTTTCTTGTATACAAGATGGGATTATTATTCAAAATAATACCTAACTCATAGGATTCTAGTGAGGCTTCAATATGATGATGTATGGGAAGACACTTAAAGATTTGATAGGAAAATGCCTGCTTCCAACAAAGATGAAGTAATAAAGATTGGATTTACTCTCCTGCTTGAAATAACAACAATAAAACAAGACAAAACATATAAAACCCAATTTTCGGGACATTGAACATCAAACAATGAATGACAGTTATTCTTAAGAGATAAGAAATAAATGAGATGAAGCCTCTTAGTTTAGAAGATAAAATTGTGAGTTCAGAGAGACCAAGGAAGCTGCAGAGCATAGGGACAAAAAAGTGACAAAGAGCCGCATTAACGGAGAACTCTGGAGATCTGCAGAGGCTCCCTCCAGAGTATTCAGCTGAGCATTGATCTCCACATGCATTTGAGGCCTGAGAAAGAACTACTCTGAAGGATTAGAGAGAACAGTGTTCCTAGCACCCATGTGGGACAAGGAACACTCTCTGTCCCTAGCAGTCAGACTGGAGAATCTCACAGTTCAGAGAGTTAAAACAATACTTAAGAGAAATTTTATACCATTAGCTGACTATATTAGAAAGACAAAAGTCCCAAATCTATGACAAAAGACCCACCCGTAAGAAATTTGGAAAATAAGAGCAAATTAAACCCAAAGTAAGTAGAAGAAAGGAAGTAATAGATTAGAATGAAAATAAATGAAATATTAACATAAAGCAAACACAATAGAGAAAATAAATGAAACTAAATCAATGAAACTAAAAACTTATTCTTTTGAAAGATCAATAAAGTTGAAGAAGAAAAAAAAAGATTGATCAGGAAAAGAGAGGAAACACAGATTATCAATATCAGGAATGAGAGAGGAAGCATCACTGCAGAGTCTACAGATATTAAAAGGAAAATAAGAAACTGTTTTTAAAAAACAACTTTATCAAATAAATCAGTCAAATTAGAAAAAATGGAAAAAAAATCTTTGAATTGCAGAGATTACCAAAGTTTACTGAAAAATAGACAACCTGAATAGTTCTATATCTGTTAAAGAAATTAAATTTGTTGTTAAAAACTTTACCACAAGGAAAACTCCAAGCCAGATGGTTTCACTGGTGAATTGCTACCAAATATTTAAGGAATTTTATATAAACTCCACCAGAAAATTGAAGAGGCAGGAGTACTTTCCAATTTAATCAATGAGACCAGCACTACCCTGATATTAAAACCACACCAAGATATCACAAGAAAAAAAACTACAGACCAATACACTTCAGACATTGTTGTAAATATTCTAAACAAAATATTAGTGAATCATATCGAACAATATGTAAAAAGTATACTACACCATGACGAAGTAGAAGTTATCCCAAAATGTAAGGTTGATTTAATAATCATAAATTTATCATTTTAATTTATTGTATTAAAAACCTACAAAATTATTAAATATGTCACAACTTAATTTATAATAAATTCTCAGCAAACTAGCAATAGATTAAACTTCCTCAAGCTAATAAGATTTCTCCCTAGGATCAGGCAAGGAGGTTGCCTCTCACCACCAGAGGTTTTAGTCAGTGAAATATACATCAATTAAAGAAATAGAAAGGCACCCAGATTTGAAATGATAAATTAAAACTGTCTTTATTAACAAATGACATGATTGCCTATTTAGAAAATTCAATGATATCTACAAAAAGTTTTAGTGAGTTTATGAAGTTTGTGATATACAATATTAATATACAAAAATTTATTGTATTTCTATAGCAGTAAACAATCAGAAAGTGAGATAAAAATAGTACCATTTAAAATAATATTGAAAAATGAAATACTCAGTAGTAAATCTCGCAATAGATGTGCAAACCTTTATGTTGAAAACTACAAAACATTGCTCAGAAAATTGAAGATTTAAATACATGGAGAGATACATTATGTGCACATATCAAAATCCCCAATAATGTTAAGGTGTCAATTCCCCCAAAATTCATCTATAGATTTGAAAATTTCCAATCAAAATCTTAGTAGTCTTTTTAAAATAGAAATTGGCAAACTGATTTAAAAACTTTTATGGAATACAAATGACCTATAATACTCAAAATAATTCTGAAAAACAAGAATAAATTTGGTGAGTTAATACTAACTGATTTTCAAGACTCAGTCTAAAAACAGAGTAATCATGCAGTGTGTTATCAGCATAAAGATAGGCAAACAAATCAATAAAACAGAACAGGAAATTTAGAAACAGACCCGTATGTATATGGAAAACTGGTTTTGATAGATGCACAAGCAATTCAGTGGAGAAAAGTCGGGCTTCTTAACAAAAGACACTGGAAAATTTTGATAGCCATAGGTCCAATGGACGATTGCTCATCAACAGAAAGCAATGAACTATTGATACACCTAACAATGTAGCAAATGTCAAAATAATTATGATGAGTGAAAGAAACCAGGAAAAGAAACAATACACACTGCATAATTCAATTCCTATGAAACTTTAGAAAATTCAAAGTAATCTATTGTTACAGAAAGAGCAGTAGTTGCCTAGGGATGGAAGGGATTAAAAAGGCTAATGAGAAAACTAATGGAGATGGAAGAATGGATACATTGATTATCTTGATTGTAATGGTTTCACAAAAGTATACACATATGAAAGCTTATCAAGTTGTTCACTTTCAATATGTGAAGTTTACTGTATTTCAATTATACTTTAATAAAGCTTATAGGAAGTGTGTAAGTGTGATTTCTAGTTAAGATGGTGGAATAGGTAAAGGTTGTGCTTGTCTCCTGTGATGAACATATCAAAATTACAACCAAACTATAGAACAACCATCATTGAGAATTACCTGAAGTCTAGCTGACCCAGTCCTACTTCTAAGGACATACAAGAGAAACCACATCAAGACTGGTTGGAGGGACAGAGACAGGGAACAGCCTGGTCTCACAGCTGTGAATGACCATTAAATATTGGAAGGGACATATCAGCTGTTGAGATTCCCCCTCAGAGGAGCAGTGACTGGTCCCAGCCCCACACCAGTCTCCCAGCCCACGATGGCAGTGCTGGGGAGAGAAGTCCCCATAACTTCTGGCTGTAGAAATCAGAGGAGATTGTGGCTGGGTGAGACAGTGGGCAGCTGGAATCCCAGGCAATCCTCTTAAAAGGCTCATGACTGGCCTTAGCTGATGAAGGACTGGGCAGAGCACAGCCTGCTGCTGAACTTGGTCTCTGGTGGTGCCCCTCCCCCAAAAGTTCTTGCACCAGCACACCCAGTGTCCAGAGTCCAACTGAGCCGGAGCCCAGCTGCCTCAAATGGTCAACTGGGTGGGCACCAGAACCCTGCTAAAGAAAATTCTACTCCATAGGGTCAGTCCTTGCACAACACCTCCTCCACTTTAATCACAGCTAGTCTTCACAACCAATCAGGCCAAGAGTCAATCCCTCCCAATGACATACAAACAGCGATAAAGGCCCAACTACAATAGAAGGACACACACAACACACAAGGGACACACCTGGAGCACCCAACTCAGGTGACCAGGGAGACTGTACCACTGGGCTCCAGAAGACATCTACTACATGAGGCCATGCTACTTAGAATGGGAGACATAGAAGACCTACCTAATACATAAGAACACAGGGAGGGAGCCAAAATGGAGAGACAAAAAAACATGTCCCAAATGAAAGTACAGAACAAAGCTCCAGAAAAAGAACTAAACAACATGGAAACAAGAAATCAACAAGATGCAGTGTTCAAAACACTGATTATAAGGATGCTCAATGATCTCATTGAGAACTGCAACAAAGAGATAGGAAACATAAAAAGAAAGTCAGAAGTGAAGAACTGAAATGAATACATTAGAAGGAATCAACAGTAGATTACATGAAGCAGAGTACCAAATCAGTGATTTAGAAGATAAAGTAGCAGAAAACACAAGCAGAAGAGTAGAAAGAAACAAGAATTAAAAATAATAATAATAATGAGGATAGTTTAAGAGGCATCTGGGACCACATCAAGCATACCAACATTGGCCTCATAGGGGTACCAGAAGGAGAACAGAGAGAACAAGGGACTGAAAACTTATTTGAAGAAATAATGATGGAAAACTTCCCTGACCTTGTGAAGGAAATAAACATACAAGCCCAGAAAGGACAGTGAGTTCCGAAGAAGGTGAACTCAAAGAAGTCCACATGAAGACACATCATAATTAAAATGTCAAAAGTTGAAGACAAAGAAAGAATCTTAAAAGCAGCAAGAGAAAAGCAGGAAGCTACCTACAAAGGAGCTCCCACAAGATTGTCAGCTGGTTTCTCAACAGAAACTTTGCAGGCAAGAAGGGATTGACAGGAAATATTCAAAGTGATAAAAAGTAAGGAACTGCAACCAACATTGCTCAACCCACCAAAGATAGCATTTAAAATAGGACAGATAAAGAGCTTCCCAGAGAAGGAAAAGCTAGAGGAGATACCACCAAACCAGTATTACAAGGGATGTTAGAAGGCCTTTTTAAGATGGGAGAAAAAATAAATAAATAAATATATATATATATATATATATATATATATATATATATATATATATATATATATATATAATAAAATGGTAATAACTACATATCTATCAACAGTAACTGTAAGTATAAATGGATTTAATGCTCCAATCAAAAGATAGGGTGGCTGAATGGATATATATGCTGCCTATCAGAGACTCACTTCCAATCAAAGGACAAACTGAAAGTAAAAGGATGGAAAAATATATTTCATGAAAATGGAAATGGACAGAAAAAACTAGGATAGCAATACTTATACCAGACAAAACAGACTTTTAAACAAAGGCTATAACAAGGAACAAAGAAAGACCGGTAATCCTATTTCTGGGTATTTATCCAATGAAACCAAAAACTCTGCTTTGAGGGAAAATGTGCATCCATATGTGCATTGCAGCATTGTTTACAATGGCCAAGATGTGGAGGCAGCCTGGGTGTCCATTGATGGATGAATAGATAAAGAGTAGGTGGTACACACATACAATGGAATATTGTTTGGCCATGGAAGGGAATGGGTTCTTGCCATCTGTGGTGGCATGGATGGACCTGGAGGGTATTGTGCTTAGTGGAGTATGTCAGACAGAGGACAGATGCAATGTGATTTTGCTTATATGTGGAATCTAAAGAACAAAATAAACAAAAGCAAAACAAACTCAGAGATACAGAGAATATTTTGATTGGGGGGGGCTTAGGGGAAGTAGGTGAAAAAAAGAAGGGATTAAGAAGTACAAATTGGTTGTTACAAAGTAGTCATGGGGATGTAGGTTTAGCATAAGGAATATAGTCAATAATACGGTAATAACTACGTCTATTATTAGTGCCAGGTGGGTACTAGACTAGAGAGGAGACACTTTTTAAGTTGTATAAATTTCTGACCACTATGCTATACACCTGAAATTAATATAAAATAATATTGAATGTCAATTATAATTGAAAATTTAAAAAGAGGGAAAAAAGGTGAAAGAATAAGAAGTTCAAATTTCCAGGTGTGAAACAAGTAAGTCATAGGGATGTAATGTACAGCATAGAAATATAGTCAATACCATTGTGATAGCATGGTACTGTGTCAGATTGTTGCCAGACTTATCATGGTAATCACTTCTTTAGGTATATAAATGTTGAACACCTATGGTATACACCTGAAACCAATATAATATTGTACATATGTTAGTTATATTTTACTACAAATCTTAAAAACAAGGCAGGTTGCATATTCTTAAACAATAAAACTTGTTCCATAGAGGTGAACTTAGCTCTAAATGTAGTCATCTACACAACTAATTATGGAATCTTGAAGGTATGAGAAGCCTCAGGGTTTATGAGGGTGATACGTTAAGTTTTCCTTTCCTCCAGGAGAGAATGGTAAGACTGCTACCTACTTGATATGGCTGATTAACCCTCCAGCCCCAAGATGCCTCTCTCTGTGAGATGTGTGATTATGGGCTCTGGTTACAGATATTTACTTTCTTTCGTCACTTTCCCCTCCTAAAATTGCCATCCTTTGTTCATACATACATACATGTGACACACGTACATGCATACATACATGCATGCATACATACATACAAAATCTTTAAGTGCACATTGGCTTCAGGCAATTCTAGCAAATAACCATACAACTAAATTCTTTATCTCTTATATCTCTTGTGATTTTGATGTCCATAACCAAATAGGAATTTATTTTACAGAATTTCTTCCTCTTACTTTTAATCCCCAACCTCTTCCCTTTTGAGCTCCCCAGTGTAGCATTATTTCCTCTTCTCAGATACCTCAGTAGCCTGTGTAATAGACAGGCCAGCTTCTGAGTGAAGACCTGGGTTCAGTGTGCTCCACCACGCACTCCCTCTGAAATCTTTGACCAGTTACCTAGCCTTGCCTTCTTCGTTTATAGAAGTTAGATAATATTAGTATTTTACAGTCAGTATGAAGATTTTAAAAAGATGATACATGTAAAGATTCTATTAAAAATATCTCTAGAAATGTACTAAAATTCTGTACGGACAAAGTTATCCCAATAGATTGTGCTTTAGAAAATATTTGCATTTAAGTGATTGTGAAAAAAAAATGTTCCACGTGGTGTAAGTGTATTTTCCAATAATCTCTAGGCTAGGAATGATGATCAATAGCACATTATGAGAATGCAACATAAAAAACAAACAAACAAATAGATGTTTTCTCTGCCTCTCATTGGTATTATATTAATGTAGGTGTCTTAGTCTAGTATACCTGCCTGATGACGGGTGCCATTCCCTGAGCCAATATATATAGCTAATTTTAATTTTAATTTCATGGCTGAGTGTCAGATGCTATATATGAGTTTACCCACATCACCATGGCAACTGAGTAGGATAGTTGTTGCCACAGCCCTCATGGTTGGCCATTTCAGTAACTGCCCATGTCACAACCTTACAAAGTTGTGGAGAACTAAAACCCAGGCCAGGTGGCTATTAAATAAAGAAGCAACTGTCCCCAACATCTGTGATGTGGAATTGAGGTGATAAGAGAACCTTTTGTCAAAGATAAGAAAGAGCTTTACTAAATTATCATTGTACCCTTACAATGTTGGGTAATGCTGGGGTGGAATCCAGGGGAAGCATATGATCTGTTACTTCAAGGTATTAACATAAAAGAATAGGATAGATACATTATTTATCTCTTCAGTAAATACTTATTGAATACCTCGTACATACCACTCTTTGTGTGTGTGTGTGTGTGTGTGTGTGTGTGTGTGCGCTTGAACTACAGCAATAAAGAAAACATGCAAAAATACTTACCTTCATGGAGTTTCCATTCTTGTTGGGGGGAGACAAATTAAAACAAAATAGATAAGTGAATTATGTATCATATTAGATGGTGATAACTGCTGAAAACTTCAAGCAGGGAAACATGATTTGAATTGTTAGGGAGGATGCAATTTAAACAGGGTGATCAGGAATGACCTCTGAGAAAGTGACTTTGTATACACAACAGGAGATGAAGGAGTAACCCAGGTGGACATAAGGGAACATGGTTTGAGGAGTAGAAATTTGCAGACACAAAGACTAGAGAAGTGTGTGAGCTGTCATATTGGAGGAAACAGTTGGAAGGAAGGCCAGTATGGAAGAAGCAGAGTAAGTTGGGGGAAACTAGTCGGAGATGACAGCAAAGAGGTAACAGAGGGTGAGTTTTCATAGAGCCTTCTTAATGTTGCATTGACTTTGGTTTTTACTTAAGTGAAACAAAATCATTAGTGGAGTTGGACAAGGGAAGAACGTCAACTAGCTTTTTTTTGTTGTTTTAAAGATCACTTTAACTGTCATGTTAAGAATAAATGTCAGTTGTGGGCAAAAAAGAAATCAGGGAGATAATTAGAAGTCTGTTGCAGTAATAAGATGAGAGATGATGGCTTAGATCTCATCAGTAGCAGTGGAAGCAATGGGCATTTTTAATGACCTCCATTTCTTGAGTACTTCTATATGCCAGGAATTGTGGGAGATTCAGGTACAGTTGTATCATTTACTCCCCAATTCTATTGGGCAGTAGTAGTCTAATTATTTTGTTCAATAGGAAACTGAAGCTTGGAGAGGTCCACTAGTTTTTTTAGGACAAGTTGCACTGCAAGTACTTGAACTCAGTCTGACCCATCAGTCCATGCGCAGCTCACTCTGCCACAAGGTATCTCAGGTTTAAAGCAATGCTGGAATGCCTGACCCAACTAGAAAGAGTCACAGAAATCTATGGATAGGAGAAATCACTGCAGGTCAGGGTACCCAACGGTAATTGGGAGGGACAGCATGGATGTGCTACAGATAAGTGGAGAGAGGTCAAGAGAGACAATAGCCTGAGCAAATAGGAAAGTACCGCTGGAGCAGAAGAGTCCATAATGCAGAGGGCTTCTGTTTGCTTGTGGACAATAATGATAGCTTTCCAGTTCACAAATCATGGGACAGAAAAGAGCTGAGTTCCCTGAGTCACTTGGAAGACTCAGGACAGCTTGACAATCTACACCAGACTGTGATGGATGTGAGCAAGAAGTAAACTTTTATGGTATTAAGCTACTAGAGATTTGAGCGTTGTCACAGAGGTTTGTCAGTTACCCTGCTATCCCTTCCTAGTGCTGCTGCTGTGTAGCAGCTCCCAGACTTTTGTTGTGATCTGTAAATACTACTCTACTCCAAAGTGACTACAAGAATTAGAGGATCTATCTGTTGCCATGGTGATTCTCACTGACCCTCTCGATTCAGTGTTTGTAATATATTCAGAATATTTGATCTGTTGCTTTCAAAATATTTTACTGATTAAACTCAAGGCTTCAAGACAGCGTAGATATTACATATGACTTAAGTGGCACATGATTTCTTTTCAAAAAATAAAATATTGATACAAATTCAGGGCAATTTATTAAATTTCTAGTGTATCTTATTTATCAAATCATCATTTTGTTTGAAGGTACCTTTAATCTGAGGTTACACATGTTAATGAGGAAATGAGTGAAATGGGCCATAAAAGGTGTAGGTATTATAGAAGGTAGTGAATGCTTGTGTCTGGGGAGATTAGGGCTTAAAGATAGTTAGCATTTGAATTGAGTCCTGAAGGTTGATTTGGCTGTAAGAGGGAAATTTGAAGCAGAGTATTCAAAACATAGAAGACTAGATAAACTGAAGAATAGAGTTGAGAAAATAAAAAGCCTCTTCAGGTGATAGAGGGTACACTTGCTCAACCAGAGTGGAAATGAAAGTGGGGAAAGATTTCCTAAGGATCGTGCATGCTAGGCCATGACTTCAGGCATTTTCTTCTACAGATTAATTGTTGAAGATTTTTGAGCAAGAAAAACTATATAATCAAAATCACAGTTAAAAAAGTTAATCTGACAGTATTATTCAGAATTTATTGGACGAAGGAGAGATTAGTATTGGATGCGAGCAAGGAATAAACTCTCTTTGTATTAAGCCACTAGGAATTTCAGGGTCACAGCAGCTATGGTTGGATGACAGAAGAATGCATAAACTCGGTGCCTCCCAGGGTTGAGGGAAAGGGAGGAGTCAAGGGTGACTTTAAGGTTTTAATTATATGTTATTGAGAAAGTTGTGTTAATAGAGAAATAGAGAAAATAGAAAAAAGGGACAAATTGGGGAGACAAGATGAGTTTTGCTTAAAATACTTCAAGTTTAAAGTTCCACAGATAGAAATGCATGGAGACGATTAGAAGTGGAAACAGTATGCTGTGGTAACGAAGACTCCACTGCTGCAAAATTACTAACAGTAAGTAGAAAACTAGACGCCTAGATGGAAGCATGAAGAACTCAAAGCTACTGGCTAATGAGGACTGTCTTTCAAGTCTCTCTTTCAGACAATAAGTGCAGGAACAGCAGGGACCATTAGACAAAAAAATATGTTCCATAAGAAATATGAGATTCGCTCATATATTAATACATATGACAAATGAGATTAAATTGATTTACAGGTGGTGGATTTACATCAATAAAATGTTACACACATTGGAGACATCATAGTATTGTCAGTATGGGCAACCTTTGGCATTTGACAGGCTAGATTTGTATCCTGGTTCGGCCACTTAACAGCTCTATGACACTGGACAAGTTGCTTCCGCTTTTCTTCCTTACTTCCTTCAGATGTAAATTTGGGATGATATTAAATGCTTTCCTGTTAGAGATCTTATGAGAAGAACATGGAATAGTACCAATAAAGCACTTAACATTGTGTCTTAGTCAGCTGAGGCTATCATAACAAAATACCATAGAGTGGGATGTTTAAGTAACAGAAATTTATGTTCTTACAGTTCTGGAGGCTGGAAGCCCAAGATCAGGTGCCAGTATGGTTGGGTTCTGGTGAGAATCTCTTCCTGGCTTACAGTCAGCTGCCTCCTCACATGGCAGAAAGAGAGCAAGCTCTCTAGGGCCCCACCCTCATGATCTCATAAGCCCCATCCCAAATACCCCCAAAGACCCCATCCCCAAAAGGCCCTATCCCAAATATCATCAGGTTGGCAGTTAAGGCTTTTACATACAAATGTTCTGGGGAAACAATTCAGTCCATAGCACATAGTCTCTGGCATTTAGTAATATCATTATTAGTAGTTTTCTTCTGTACAGTATTTTTCTCTAGCAACTTCACAGAGCTAAGAATCCCAAGACTTCAGAACAACAACAATAAAAAAAGAATGTGATTCTAAGAAAGAATGGAGCTAAAAATTACATTGTTTGAAACATGTAACTCAAAACAAATGGAAGTTACGAACCTCTACGTAGAGGTAGACTCTACGTAGAGTCACAGTAGAGAAACACAAGAGGTTTGTGCATTGAACTATGTACAAACTCTTGCTTCCTTGAATGTTCTGGGTTAAAATATTTTCCATGTTCTACTTGAATCAGCATATGTTGAATCTGGGAAATTTTTGCAAAATATGAAAACAGTATTCCAGAGGGTTTTATGGTTCTAGAACATCTTATCTGACATATAGTAAGTTATTTCAAAAGGGGATATTTTTAAAATTCTGGATAACTAGCTGTATTGGACATCATGCAGTTTGGAAAAGAAAACTGGTGTTTGAACTGACTCTTAGAAGCACATGGCAGGTTTTCTTGAGCAGGACTTTCCTTGATGCCTGAGATTTTCAATTTCTTACTCGTTTCTCTGTTACCATTTTTTTTTCTTCCTCCCACATTTCTCAGCTTCTTTAGTGGAAGTAAAGAAGCAGGTATGCACCAGCGTTTCCTTTTATGCTCTCAGGCAATATTTAATTAAACCTCAATCAGTGACGAGAGAGAAGAAAACGTGTCTTGTGATTCTTTCCTCTAAACTGAATTAGCTGGTTCAAATAGTCACAGATAACTGGAGAGTGCTCTCCCTGCAAAATCACCTTTCAGAGTGCAAGGCACCTGCTATCCTGGATGAGGGAAAGTAGGAGTGGTGAATTGAATCTGAGGTCTGCATTCTTCTTGGCAAATAATTCGGCTCAGGAAATCTTTTAGTCTGTGGTTCTACTTATATAAAATTAAATAATTTGCCTCTTTTGGACAGAAGGCACCCATACAACCCATGGAATACTGAATAGAGCCAAACCAGTAATTATCACAAAAATTAATAGTTGAATTGGAATTCAAATAATGAGTATAGTTGTCTAGCTAATACCAGGTTGCTTTTCCAAAAAACAATTTGACTCATGGTAGGGGTTTTGTTTGTGATCACTGGAACCAATTTTAGCTTGGCTCTCTTAAGTAAAATAAATAAATGTAAATAAAAATAAATACTGTTATTTGGAAGAATATTGAGGTCTCCGGGAATGTACTGGTATTAGAAGACTAAGTTGGGAAACTTGGACCAGCTCTCTAGGACTGTGAAACAAGAAGCGTAGCTTTTAGTACTTTGGCCAGGGTGTAACTGCATTTGCACCCTACCACTTGCTTGTGAATAAATACCGGCCATCCTTTTGCTTTACGTCACTTTCTCCAGATTACTGGAAAGGGGCTTCCAATATACTGAGCCTGGGTCACATTCTCATTCCCTGACAACCAGGGCATGGAAAATGTAGGAGAACAAGGTTACTTCACCTTCCCTAATAAAAGGATTAGACAGCCTTCTAGAATCTAGGTGCAATGAATAGCTCATCAAAATTAGGAAGGGATTTGGAGTCTATGCAGCTGAATAATGAAGATCACTAACTACATCTTAGTTCAGTACTTAGCGAAGATGTAAGTGGTTTTCTTACCATCATTGTCATCATAATTAACATTTAATAAGCAGTTACTTGTCTGCGAGGCTCTATTCTTACCCACACTTTCCCAACACTAGCTCATCGTATGCTCCCATCAGTCTTACAAGGTAGCTACTTAGAAAATGAAAGAAAAAATGCTTTGTGAAATTAAGTAACTTGCTCAAGATTACACAGCTAGTAAATGGCAAGCAGTCTCAAGCTCCAGGCTGTATAACTCCAAATAAGCTAACCCATGTGCACACACACGAGATTGACTTCTCTGCTGCCATTAGACAATTTTATAGATTTTTGAATATACTTGGTACTTAACAAATATTTGCTGAAAGCTCTGGCATATAGCTGGTATTCAATAAATGTTTGTTGAAAGAATAAAGGAATGTATATTATATGTTCATTAAAATGACAGGTGTCCTCCCCCTCTGGAATTCCCACGAGCATGTAGTCTGAACCTTGTGCTGAGCTGGTGATCCCACAAATCAAAGGGATTGAAGTCCAGTTTATCGTAAAATCAATGCATATTCACAATACTAAGGTGAACTGTATATTCAAGCAGTTGCTATCTTTATTACTTCTTTTTAAACCTTGATATTTTAGAAAATGTTCTTTTTTAGGTAAGAGATTGTATATAGTTGGAATGTCTTTGTGAATCATTTCATTTTTTTTCACTGCATGGCTTTCCACTGTGATATTTTAAAAATGGATCCATAGTCCTAGAGACTATGTAGGAAAGAGAAATACTTCCAACACAGGGCAAAACATCTACAGATGGGCCACAGTTAATATTACCACGGTCAGATCTCACCTTGACCTCTAGCAATAATTAGACCTAAGAAGCAAGAATTATTTTCAAAGGCTAGTAATGTCTCAGTTATGAATTGCTTCACTGTAGGTAGATATCTGGCCTGATGAACCAGTTCACAGATTTCTTTGGAGAATTGGCATAATCTGCCTCAGGTTATAAAATATTAATATTAAATTATTATAATTGTAAATTATAATAATTTTTATAATCAAGTTTTCCTCTTGCTCTTTCATTCACTTGCTCTCTCGTTCCTTGGGTATTATTATAGTTGTTATTTTACGAATGAGCAAACTAAGGCTCTATAAGTTTTACTGATTGCCCAGGCAAGGACATATAGCTGACAAATAAAGAGCTAAAATTTGAATCCAAGCCTCTAAAATTCTCTTTTTATTATATTGTGTCGCCTTCTGCAAATACAAAACAAACCCATGGAATACTGGATAGAACTAAACCAGTAATTTTTATAAAAAATTAATAGTTGAGTTGGAACTCAAATAATTAGTAAGTACTGGTCTAGCTGCTAACATTGAGCCACCATTGAACCCAATTTGGAATTTTGCAGAATGATGTAAAGCAGCAAAAATCAGTCAGTCTCTCACTGAGGAGTGTCAAGGAGATTTAGTTCAGAGGTTTCCACGTTACTGGGCTTTGACTTTAACACATGGTATTAAATACCAGTCCAGTGGCAAAGACCTAGGGTGTGTTGCATCTGTCTGTTGCTCGGGGGATTAGAGTTAAGTTGGGACTGAGCCTAGGAGATAAGAAAGTTAATGTTTCAAAGAATGTCTCCTTTATTATATTCCTCCATGATTCTCTATATTAATATAGCGCTAGTATTTGAAATGTGTTCAGTCCAGACACCAGTAATGCTTTACAATGTCATGTGTTTTCAATCTATTTGTCCTTAGAAAAGTTGTTATATATATATATAACATATATATTTTATATATATATAATATTATATATATATATATAATATTATATATATATAAGTTTCCTTGTATAAAAAAAGATGCTAATGGTGACATCTATTCACAGGACTTTTGTAATGGCTACATTAGAATAACAGTAACCTTTCAGTAAATACAAGATCGGACAATTAAGTTCCCAAACTCATCCCAGAAAAAGTGCTATATACCTCATTGTTGAATATCACTACGGTCACCTTCAAAGTACTCCCCTTGGGAAGCTATGCACTGACTTCAGTACCTAGTCCACCCTTCAAAGCAATTTTGGAACTCTTTTTTGGAATGGCCATCAGAACTGTGGTCATATTACCCTTGATGTCCTGAATGTCATCCAAATGTCTTCTTTTCAATATTTCCTTTATCTTCAGGTAATGAAAGAAGTCATTGGGGGCCAGTCAGGTGAGTAGGGAGGGTATTCCAGTACAGTTATTTGTTTACTGGCTAAAAATTCCCTCACAGAGAGTGCCATGTGAGCTGGTGCATTGTCGTGATGCAAGAGCCATGAGTTGTTGGTGAAAAGTTCACATCGTCTAATTTTTTCACACAGCCTTTTCAGCACTTCCAAATAGTAAACTTGGTTAATAGTTATTCCAGTTGGTGCAAATTCATAATGAATAATCTCTCCAATATCAAAAAAGTTTAGGGGACAGCTGGATGGCTCAGTTGGTTAGAGCGTGAGCTCTTAACAACAAGGTTGCCGGTTCAATTCCCACATGGTCCAGTGAACTGCGCCCTCCACAACTAGATTGAAAACAACAGCTTCAGCTTGAAGCTGAGCCTCCAGTGGGCGACCAGTTGGCTCAGTGGTTAGAGCGCGTAGCTCATAACACCAAGATGGCTGGTTCGATTCCCACATGGGCCAGTGAGAAGCAACATCTTGAGCTTGGAGCTGAGCTGTCCATGGGCAGCCGGTTGAGTCAGTGGTTAGAGCAAGGTGCTCATAACACCAAGGTTGCCGGTTTGAGTCCCACATGGGCCAGTGAGGTGCACCAGCCACAACTAGATTGAAAACAACAACTTGACTTGGAGCTGAGTTGTGCCCCCCACAACTAGATTAAAAAACAATGAATTGACATGTTGCTGATGGGTCCTGGAAAAACACACTGTTCTCCAATATTCCCCAATCAAAAACAAAGCAAAGGTTAACAACATCGCTGCAACAAGTTTGCGAACTAAATTGTCAGACCTTGTATTACCTGTTACTATTAATCAACATCTTTTACGTATAAGCTCTCATTTGTTCCTCAGGTGCTCCCCTCAAAAGTTAGTAGGGATGATTAGTCTCATTTTAAAGTGACAGAAAATGGCATGTGCAAAAGTGACTTTCTTATGTTTGTAAGAAGTTAGGGAGATACTGGTACAGAAAGGTCAGTCTATAGGGCCAGTGGAACTGAGTCTGAAATTCCACTTTACTACTAAATTTAGCTTTATGTCATTGGCATTTTAACTCTCTGAGCCCAAATTTTCTCATCTAAACAAAGGCTGAATCTAATGCTTAGTTGATATGTTGGCTGTAAGGGTTAAATGAGGCAATGAATGTACCGCAAGTAACATCTGGCATCTGGGGAATACTTTCTTTTCTCTTTCAATGATTGCCTTTGAAATATTTCAGAATAAAACGGTTTATAGCAAATAATCATTGTCACGGTTGAAAGTGACAATGATTATTGTGATTTTTAAATAATATCTATAATAGAGAAACTAGTCGTAGTGGTGTAGTAACGAGCACCCTCAGAAGACGGAGCGTCATGAAGACTTTTTTGATAAAAATGATCCACCGTCTATCATTTTATAAAAATTTTTCTACCCAAATCAAACCCCTTGTATTAAACATGATAATTAATCTTCCAGCATACAGATTTGTGAACTCCACATTCTGTAGTTGAGTTCTTTGCAGGAAATTTATACACTGCAATGTAATTCATTTTTTCAATTTTCTATTTCATTTCAATTACAGTGTTTATTATATGAGATAGAGGTTTTCATTTAGCATGCTTGTTCTTTTTTAATTAGAAGTAAAAATCTTAATGGAACTTACGTTTTTGGCATCACTTATTTTCAGAAGCATAAACTCTGGAACAATTTGTGAATACAAAAGCATAGAAAGGTAGAGAGTGCTAATTTTATAAATATCTTAAACTAAGCTAGTGATCTCTTATCTGAAAATTGTACTAGATGTACAGCAACAGCAAGAGTTTCTAGTTATTTAGTACCTGGTACAGGGTTATGGCTTCTATATGTATTGTCTCTAATTCTCATAACTGTACAAGCAGGTATTAGTTTCCCTGTTTCCCAAGTGAAGAAGCCCTGAAAAAAGAATTATTAAATCCTGCCTGGGAAACTTGAGCAAAGCTTTCCAGGAAAGTGACCATTAGACTGTGTTTTAAAATATGATAATAAACTCATCAGATAAAGATGGGGAAACCACATCTTCAGGAAATATTAGGAAACACAGTTAAAATGGAAAAGAAGAGTGGCCATCCAATGGACAGACAGAGCCAAGTAGGAAAGATCTGGTCTAGGAGTTTGGTCTGAGTATAGTACGGAGAATGTAATGCTATGGAATTTTGCCACATACTCTTTCAAATATCATAGCCAGCATCATTCATATCCCAGTGGAATTCTTTCTTCTTTTACACACCATATGGAAGTTCCTCAAAATACCGTAACGTGAATGAAAGAGATACGCTAGCTGAAATAACATCCATCAGAGGGCTGCCAACGGGCCGTTAATAGTGAACCATTTAAATTTAAAATTTGGCATTCTGCACATAGGAGTGTACAATCCCTTTTGAGTTTCTGTAGTTCCCTGAAGATGTCTTCTTTTTGCAACTAATGTGATCATTTGCATTTCAATATCAGCATTTAGAGGTCAACTGCCTGTATTTCAGGCACAATTATAAACTGGAGTCACTGCAGATATTAGAAACTGGTGTCTCAATAGGCAGGCATACAGATACAGCTCTGGGTTCCCAGCGTCTCCATGCTTCCTGATGCAGAATAGGCACCTGTAGAGTTAAGAAGAAAGGGGATGAATGAGTTATATGATGTCATCAGTTACTTCAGCCCTTTCCTAGACTAATCTTTCCTTTGTGACATCACTAGTCTCTGTCTAAGCCCTAGATCACATAACTGGTCCTTTATTTTATTAATCTTAACCTATGCTCCCAGGAAGCTACCAGTATCTTCATTATAACATTAATTTCTCTGTCTGAGCCACTATCTATTAAGTTCCATACCTGAAGTCTACTCACATTTATCCATCATTCATATCTCCTGCCATTATTGACAATGCCGATCACTGTTCTGGGTGCCGGAAATACAATAACAAGCAAGATCAATGTGGGCCCAGTCTGCACAGAGCTGACCATCTATTCTGAACTAACCTCTGAATCTTGTAGTATGTTCAAAGGCTTTTGCATAAAATAGGTGCTTAGTAAATGTTAAATAAAGGAATGGAGTGACCAATCTATGCCAGTGTTAGGAACTGTGGAGGATACAACATAAACAAGTCAGTTTTAGCTTTCAAGATGCTCGTAGCCTGTGGTGGGCACAGACATACACACAGATAATTCTAACGTATAGCAGAAAGCATCATGTGTTATAATAGAGGAACAAACTCATTTCTGTGGGAGCACGTAATGGCAAAAGATTAATTCTGGCTTGGGGGATGCTCTGCCCTTCTGTCACGGCAGGAAACAAATGATGGTGTCCTCCACTGAGCATAACTGGAATCCATTTGCCATATGCATAAGGAATGAGTAGATTCATAAAATAAATGAGTCAGGAGAATTTGCTTCACTGCAGTTTTTTTTCATTGCAATGTTACAGCATGTTATCCAATGGCATCTTTCAGATTTATAATTTCCTTCCTAGAAAAGACGTGAATCCCTTACTGGACAGCCTGCTTTCCTTTATCATCTATTCCCTACTGGTAGCTAGAGGTGAAATAATGAGGACAATCTGAACGTATTTTAGTATCTAGCATACAGGCTAGCATAAAGAATTACCTTGGGATTTTTAAAAAAAAATAAACTGTTACCAGTTTCATTACTCTCTGGTCATGAGTTAACTTGCTGAAAACAATACTAAATTATGGTTTCCTTTACTTCCTGTATGAAAATAGCACTAATTCAAGCGTTTGGGCACAAGGGGTCTCGGGCCAGCTGCCACTAACCAAAGGTATGACTTTAGGGAATTCCTTTTCCTTCTCTTGGCCTTATTTTCCTCACCTATAAAATGAGTTTATTGGACCAGATTAGGAGGTCCCAATTTCAGATGAGTACAGCGGCCAAAGAGGTAAAAGACAGAAGCAGGTCAGCCTTTTCCATGTGAGAATTTGAAGCCAGAATTGTGACACCTGATTTTTCCAAGAGAGTCTACAAAGCTGGATTTTTATGTGAAACTTGCACAATACAGCATTTAAGCCAAACAAGAACAAAGGAATTCGGCCCAAGGGTTTCCTTTCTACAACTTCTAGACTGGATGCTTTCTCAAGTCTCTTGTGTCTCAGACATTCTCTGATTCTACATTAAGACAGTCTGTTTTCCTTTGTTTAAACAGCTACTAAACTTCAAAGTTCCAGTTCCCTAGATGAATTAAAACATGTGTTTTGAGTGCTATAAAATTAAATTGTCATCACAGATTGGAGGATTCCAGTCTCTGCTAATCTTTTTGAGGTCTTCTGATTTGATTTAGCAATAGTAATATTAGGACTGAATGTTAAGCGTTCTAAATCAGGGATCCAGTTGTCAAGAAACAGAGGGAGCATCCATTCTTCCCTCTTCCATTTCCTCTCTGAAAGCTGCTGTGAGGCAGGTCCAGCCTGAGCGCAGCTGGCAAGTTTGATTTGGCATAAATATTCCTGCCTTCATTGGCCCTGGCCCATAGTGGACCCTAAAAAATAATCCTTGAACAAAGTAAATACTGCTGAATGAAGTCCAGTTCTTCCTGGCATTAACAACATGCCAACTCATTAACATGCCCTCTCTTTCCTACTGCTCAGGGGATAAGAAAAGAAGTCTGATTAAAATGAACCCCTTTATTTGGGGGACTCAGGACTTTAACATTTGCCTGATAAGGTGAAACAGTTTGGGCCTCCAAAACTTCTATCACTCACTGAGCCTTACACGCTATTTTTGGAGGAAAGAGATATTAAGTTACTCATGTTTGTATCACCAGCATCCAGCACAATCTCTGACATACAATAAGGACTCACTAAGTGTCTGTTTAATCAATAACTTAATTCATCTCTGAATGAGTCAACAAATAAATTAACTAATGAGCCAGAATTTCTCTCTAGGGCCTAGGCAGCAAGAACAAAGGAACTGAATATTAACTCTGAGTTTTATTAAGACATCTAAAGAAAGACTCTGTCAATCAGAGAGTAGGGAGCTTGGAAATGTAAACAAAAGATGAGTAAAATGTGATGTGACCCTTACAGTGCTCCCAAGTGATCATAGATAGTCCCCTTATTCTAAGTGTCACCTCATGATTCTGGACATTTCAAATATAATGTTGCCTTATAGAAAATATTAATTAAAAAAAAGAAAAAGAAAAAGAAACAGGAAATCAGCCTGCTGAGCTTCAGGCCACAAGTTCACACCTCCTTCTGAGGGCTGTGGTTCCATTATCAGTGATGTGCTCAAAGCCTCTGCAGTGCTGGCAGAGTTTACTGCACAGGTGCTTCACTCAGTGGCCAGTCTTGCCCCAGGCAGTATTCTATCCCATAATTCACGTCTCAAAACTTTGATCTGCTGACTAGGGTTAAACCCATGTCTGCACAGCTGCAGGGGGTGGGGGAGTGGCCCTAGGAATTCATGTTCAATCTTGAGGGATCACTTTCTTGAGCTCCCCCCTCTCCATAGTCTCCCTGACACTTTTCAGCTCCCAGCCTCTCCCTTTCTTCTCCTGGTCCTCTGGGTAGAAATCTGAGTCTTTAGTTTTTACCTGTGCCTCACACTTCCTGTGCCTTCGCCTGAATTGCCACGGGAGCCAGATGGGGCGAGGCTAGAGAAAGGAAAAGAGCAACAGGGAGTTTCTCTATACTCTTGGGATACAGCTCCTTTGGTCACAGAGAAGGGTCCCCACGCGAAGACTTACAGATGTTTTCCTTCACCACCACCCCCTCTGCAGGGATGCCTGGGGGCTTGCATGGGAAAACAAACGAAAACAAACGAAAAGTTTCTCCTGTTCTCCCTGACAGGCAGGGTTCCCCTTCCTACTCTTCAGAGCAGAAAGAGAGGGCTCCTCTTGGAGCGATTTGTTCCTGCACCTGGTTTTCAGAGTTCTATCGTTTGGGCTGCCTTTGAGTCCAGGCCTGGAGGTACTGGCGGCAAACAAGATCCCAGAATCGCATGCATGGTTCAGTGGTCTTCTGAATTCTGGTTTCCGTCCCCAAACCTGTTGCCATTTACTTTTCCGAATCCTCACAAAGCGGCTCCAGTCATTCCGCCCAGGCTTTTTAGCTGTGTTCAGTGAGAGAAACAGGATGAAAAGTGCTTCCTGCATCTTGACTGGACCAGAATTTTTCCCATGTAGTTTCGTTAGATGGTGAAAGTGTTACAGGTAAAGAAGGTTCTTGGAGTCACATAGGAAATAATTCAAATATAAGCCAGTATAGAGTTTAAAATAAGTTTGTTTAGCAGAGAGTAAGAAAAGAAGGGTCATCTCTCAGACAGAGAGGTGGTCTCTAATCGCTAATGGAAGAGAGACCTCCTCCATCTCCTCACCTAAGGTTCATATATGTTTTTTGCTTCCAAGGAAGATTTATTGGTATGAGAGGGAAAGGAGAACAGAAAAACAATGTTGAATTTATCTCTAACTTCAGTAAGATGCAAGTGGAATAAGGGCAGGATTGTTTTAACTCATGTAGAGAACAACCTGTGTTTTCTTTCCATGGGCTGGTCATAATGGATTCTCTCATCTTCGGATAGTTTGCTCTGTGCCACGGAGTAATGTCTGCCTGAGCTCTGTGTCTTGGGGCACATAGACAGCCGGCTTGCAATCCAACCTCTGAAAAAAATAGTCCTTCCCTATATTAAAAGCATCCAGTGTTTCTTTATGGGATTATCTGGTCCACCTGAAAGATCCTGTTGAAAATTGACATTGTCATTTAGTTTAATTTTGTATCATTCTACAAAAGGACAATTGCTCTGGAAAACCGATTTGACAATCTGAAGACCAGACCTGGTATTGGGTGAGACCTTTGCAACATCCTGTCATCCATCAGGCCTCATTCATGTACTTAATACATATTAACAGTGCTAGTTATATGTCCGGTGCTGTACTAGGCACAAGGGCTACCTTTGTGAATGACACAGACTCTTTGTCCTTAGGATGCCCGCAGTGTACAAGGAACCAGCCACAAGTCACCACCAGCACTCTAGGAGAACAAAGCACAGCCTTAAGTCTAGAAACAGCTATGTAAACAGGCAATTCCTATATAGGGTATTTAGTGTAGGATAAACATCAGCACCGGTGCCGTAGACGAACAGCAAAACCTTCATTCTGAACTGGAGGAGGATCACAGACAATTGCTGAGGGAAGGTGCAGCCCAGTCACATACAAATTAATAAGTACAAAATATGTACGATAGTATACGCACATGTATCAGAATGACTTGAGAAATTACAAAGGCTAAAGTTCTATGAGTTTCTTTAGCAGTTGCATTTGTTTGTTTTGTTGTTGTTGTTTTAATTTGCAATGATTTGGAGTCTTTGAGTGACAAGGGCAGATAGTCATCTGGAAGTTCTACGAGACTCGAATGCTGCCCAAATAGGCCAGTTGTTCCCCGATGCTCGATAATAACAATGATTCAACAGACTGTAAACAAACACGTGTGTCCTTTGGTTTTCAAGCACTTGGCATCGTCAGTCAGCTCCATCTGTATATTCCTGGGCCCAGGTCTTACACAGGTACAGCAGGCACTATGTGAGGGAAAAGCAATATCATATAGCAAAAAGGACACGAATCTTGGCGTTAGAAATTCTTATCTACCTCTGATTTTTACTATCTGTGTGACCCTGGAAAATCTACTTAACCTGTCTCCATCTCAGTTTCTTTATCTCTACAGTTTGGATACAGTATCCATGCACATCACTGATACACACAAATATTATTTTGAGAAGTGCCAAACAAATGCAAATTTTCATTCTTGTCCTCATTCAATTCAACAAACAGTACAGTAACCATGCCCTAAGCACTGTGATTTGATTTGCAAATGAATAAGGCTCAAATTTTGCCTTTGTGCCAGTTACTGTCTATTGTAGACAAAGCATAAAGAAAAATCAGGAAGGGAACCTGCAAGATGACTGCCTCAGAGCTATTGAGCATCACATCAGATGAAACCTTTGCCTTGCTTTTGTTCTCCAAAGTCTTGACCACCAAACATACTGACTAAAGGTTATTATGATTTGTATTTCAATATAGTTACTATTTATGAAGCATCTGACTTGTGCCAGAGTTTGTGCTAGGTAACTCATGCCTTTCCTATAACATTTAATTCTTACGTCATGCTTGCAAGATAAAGGTCATCATTTAACAGATAATTAAACTTAATCTTTGAGAATTTAAGTAACTTGTCCAAGTCACAAAGTTAGGAAGACCTAAAGCAGGAATTTAAACCCAGATCTCCGTATTCTGCTCATAAGAGGAAAAAAAACAAATGAGAATCAAACTACCACCTGTTTAATAGCCACCAAAGCACCTATTGCTGAATCCCGATAATGGGTTTGGAGACTGAGTTGCAACATATGGTTTAATCTCAAGGTCAAGCATGTAGGGTGGTCTCAAAGATTACCACTGCCCCGTCCATTTTCTGGAAGTAGAATCAATCAGGTGAGTAACTGCCTCTATTTAGGGAGTTAAATGGAGGAAAAAAGGAAGTGCATTGACTTCTGGACCAGATGTCTCAAATTCGGCTTCCATGAAGTATGCCCACATTTCTGTAGTATAGTGTACATGGTGCCTGAGGGAAGTATAAGAAAATAATAGGGAGCTTGGAAGGGCAAGATTAATTTTAGTGTCTGCAGTCGTGGTGGTCTTCGTGAAAGAAGTGCTCTTGAAGCCTTTGAAAATAGATAGGATTAGTGTTAGTAGGGTCAGGGAGGAAAGGAAAATAAAAGGGGTAGTCTAGTGAGAAGGGCTAGTCCTTTCATTCATTTCACAAATATGTATTGAGGACCCACTGTGTGCCAGGCACTGTTCAAGGCAGTGAGTAGCGAACAAAACAAAATAATCCTTATCCTCTCAGAGTTTATATTTTAGTGAGTAGATGAGACAGAAAATAAACAAGACAGATATATAAAATATATAGTATTTTAGATGGCAGGAGTTGAAAAATAATGTTGGGAAAGGACGTAGGGAGTGTGTGGGAGGAGTGGGTGGCGATGCAACTCAAGACAGGATGTCCAGAGAACATCTCAGAGAGGATGATCGTTGAGTAAAGACCTGCACTGGGGAGGGAACAGGTTCTCTAAATCTCTGAGGCAGAGCATTCCAGGCAGAAGGAAGAGCAAGTACAAGGGCCTGGAGGCGTGAGTACACCGGGTATGTTTGAGGATCAGGGAGGAGGTCAGCCCAGCTAGAGAGAGAGGATTTAAATGAAGAGTGTAAGGCATAGAGTCAGAAGGATAAGTGTGGGGCACCGGGAGGCAAACTCCTGTGTGTCTTTGATGGTCAGTGCAAGGACCTGGTATTTAGTTTCAGGAAGAAGCCACTGGAAAGCTTGATCAGAGGAGTGTCACGATCTGACATATTTTTAAGGGAGTTTTTCTGGTTATTGTGTTAAAAAATCAGCTGGAATCAAAGGAGGATAGACAGAGGTAGAAAGGAGACCGGTTAAAAGACTATTGCTGTAATCCAAACAGGAGATGATATAACTTGAACCTGGCAGAAGTAGACTGATGTAGTTTCATTCTGGTATATTTGAAAATAGATCAAATAAGAGTTGAGAAGTTGCGGAGGAAAGAGAGGAGTCAAAAGTGACTCAAAGTATTTGACTTCACACCTAGAGGAATGGCATTTCCAGTGGTGAAATGTGGAAGTATGGATGGTTTGTGTCTAGAAGGAAATTGTAACACTTGGTTGGGAACTAGCCTGAGTCCAGTGTCTAGTCCTGAGATGGAGAAAGGATTCCCCATCTTTTATCTATGTCAGGATGAACCATGCTGGTTTTCCTAGAGAGCCTCTCTGCTCAGGGAAAGTTAAAGTGTCAGCATTTGGGCAAGCAACCAAGAAGGGGGCACTATACCTCTATAGTTTAACAACGTCATCAAGAGCCATGCTATATTTGTAAAGTCCCTTTTTATCCCTCTTAAAGAATATATTTTCCCCACATGACAAACTCTGTCTTCACTTCAGCTGTTACCATGCTCCTTTTACATATCTCAATCCTCTCCATTCTGCAATTGCTGGGTGTGTTAGTAGCTTCCATCTCCTAAACATTTCTGTCCATAACGATGGCCTCCACCCTAGGGCAGGCCATTTTCAGCTGTCACTGGGATTGTTGCATTGCCTTTTAACGGGTCTTCTTGACTCTATTCCTACAGCCCTTTAAATCTTTCTCCATACTGTGTCCAGATAGATAGGTCTTTCGAAAATAGAAATCTGATCAGGTTCCTTCCTAGTTTAAATATTATACAGGATCCCCATGCTCTTATCATAAAGTATAGCAAACTTACAGTGGCTTAAGCAGTCCTGTCTTCCTCTACTCCTTCAGTTCTTCCCATTCTCCTACCTCCTGCTCCATGTTCTGGCCATTCCAGTCTGCTTAAAATATCCCCATCACAGCGTGCTCTCATCTGTGAACCTTCAAACATGCTTGGAACACTTTCCGCCACACACACGCTCTTCATCCAGCTGATACTCAACCGTAATGGTCAACTTCAGTGAACTTATGGATCTGGTGCCACTGTGGATTCAGTCCTGCCTCAGCACTTATCAAGCCAGATGCTCTTCTGGACTTTATACTCTAAATAACTGAGAGAGAGAACCATGTCTATCTGTTCAACAGTATGTCCCCACTCCCAGCAAGTTCTGAGCTATCAGAAGGAAGTGGCACTTACTCCATATTTGTTGAATCAATAACCCATACCGAATGTGAGTTCTTTAATGAACTTTCCAAGAGCCCTACATTGGAAGGGATCTCCCTCTTTGGGCCTCTGTAGATTTTAACACCACATGCATTGCAGATTTATCACCTTGTACCTTTTACTTTAGCTACACAATTTACTTCTATTATTGAACAAGTTTCTTCTAAAAGGCAGAAGAAACTTGTCCAATTCATCTTTCTGTTTTCCTTATATCATCCACCATGCAGATTTATGTATACTCAGACTCCAATAAATGTTTATTGACTTAATTAAAGAATTAATGGAGTTTAAATGTTATATTTCAGAATTTCCAAATATGCCACTTTATGGGGAGCATATGCTGTGAGTTTGGAAGTGGTGGATGATAAATCTAAATAGGTAAGTTGAGGCAAGATAGTGGAGGATCTATTTTGTTAGGCTAAGAGGACTTAATAGTTTGGAAACTGGAGATGTGTTGAGAATTTCTAAACCATAGAGGTATATTATCACAGCTGAGTACAAGGGATATTAATCTATCCTTAAGATAACTTTTGTGATAGAGAAATACAATGCTAGCAGAGTTTGGTAATGGGGTCAGTGAATATTAGTACAGTTGGAGATTCAAATCATTCTTCAGGGTTTTGAGGAAAAACCAAAACAAAACTGGAAATAAAAGACAATTATTAGGTATACTATGTTGGCTCCTATATCTTAGGATTGACTCGTTCTGACTCTACTAAATTGTTCCACTGCGTTCTCTCATTACTCACAATCCATGCAAGTAGCTATAGTAGAATTAAATCTCAAAGTGAATCCCTAATTTGTTTCCCAACAGGTTCTCTGACTCTGAAAACACATCACGTTCAAGATTCCAAAATGGGATTTGTGATCAACGCGATCTATTCCATGGCCTATGGGCTCCATAACATGCAGACAGCCCTCTGCCCGGGCTACGCAGGCCTCTGTGACGCAATGAAGCCTATCGACGGACGGAAACTTTTGGACTCCCTGATGAAAACCAATTTTACGGGGGTTTCTGGAGATATGATCCTATTTGATGAGAATGGAGACTCTCCCGGAAGGTATTGTTACAATTCTCCTCTAGACAGTAGAGTCTGAACAACAGCTATGTCTGGATCCTGGGGTGCCTGTTTCTCTCCCTTGTGGTCATCTAGGCATGCTGGCGATGTTTGACTAGCTCTGACATCACAAAGTGAACAAAGACAGAGAGGGAAAACCCTATTTCCTGTGGCCAGGAAAGGGTATTGATGCTTATGTCCAGAACCTGGTCTTGGAGTCATTCCCACGTTTCAGAGATCTAAATTTAAAGGCAGGAGCCTCGCATTATCATAACTGAAAGCCATCTCTGCATATGTTTGCCATTTTATTCCCTGTGCTCTGATCTCTTGGGTCATAGATCTATTGTAAAAGAGGAACAATTCAATTTCTGGTAATACAGAAATTGGTGCTGTTTTATATATATATATGTAAAATCTATATATATATATATAACATATATATAACATGTATATATATAAAACACACACACACGCACACACACACACACATATATAGTTTGCTGTACCTACAATGAGTTATAAGTCATAATTTATTATCCTCCAACTGGAGCCCTTTCTCCCCATCAGGAACTAAAGGGGCTTTTTCTATGAAATTTCACATTTCATTATTTATAGAGAGGAGCCTGAGAAATAAGAACTTATTCATAATTATAGGTCAGCCTCCAGAGAAAGTCATTAGGTACCTAGAACTTATCAGAATTCATATCTATTTCATAGTCCCAATTCTTAAGTGACTCTATACATGGAACTTGTATAGAGTTTATCCCTATGAGAGATAATGTCATTGAAATGATATTCTGAGATATAGCAGGGCTGGGTCTTCACTCTGCCTTGCTTCAGAATAATCAGGGACCTTTGGTCTCCCGCTATAAAAGCCCAAGTACTCTTCCAGCAACAGCTTATGTTTGACAGCTGTGCTTGGAGAGGGTGACTTTACACTCTGTTTGCAGTTGACAGCGCCAAAAGGTTTCACAAGTCCCTCCATGTCTCACACCCTATGTGCCTACACATTGCAACAGCCACCTTGGTTTAGCTTGTTTCCATATACCTGTGGTGAGCTGGAGCTTGTCCCTGATACAGCTGTTACCATCTTACAAGCTGGACTTCTAAGTTAACAGCTAGTTTCAACTCATGCAGCCAAGAGGAAAGCTGAACATTCTTTCTATTCTAGAGACATGAAGAACATTGCTTCAGGCAGGCTCTTTGCCAAAATAAGCTGAATTTTCCCGTGCTGTTTTCTAATTTTGGCTATTCAGTATATCCATTGCAGGGGGGTGTGGGTGAGGGAAGAAATACAAGCATTTCCCCAGGGTCAAAGAAGACTTGGCATTTGTTGTCAGGCTTCTTTGGGCTGGTGAACCAGTGAACTCTGTCTTTGGGCTTAGGTGGAAGCCTATGCTCCAGCGTCTGTCTACACATGGATTTATCATGTATGTATGCATCCTCAGAGTTCTGACCTCAGCCTTTGACTTGTTTACAGACTTTGATGATTACAGCTTCACCAGTTCCAAGAGTTTTCTTGTAATGTACCCACGCCAGTCCCACAAACCAGATAGTGAAGAAATGTCTCAGATGGCTTAGTTTTACCAATGAGAAACCTTAAAGAACGAGACAGAAAGAACACGTTTATAAGAAAGAACTCGTTATAAACGATCATTATCTCGTTTATAATCCTCCAAATATGCTATAATCAGGTACATTTAGCACATAGGTTCTTAACCTTTGTTGGAACATGAATCTCTTTAAGACTCAGATAAAATTAGAGATATTCTCTCAACGACAATATACATACAATATTACAAAAAATTTCTTGAAATTCACCCTTGTTTAGAGACTTCCCATGCATTACTGAGGCTGGGTACATTAGCCCATGAATAAATGATCAGAATTGGCCTCTGAGGGTATTAGCCAGACTCAGGAAAATGTGGTTTACAACTTTTTATTTTTCCAACTAACCCAGTTATATTTAATAAACATAACTAACGTTTATTGAGTGTGTGTTCTGAACCAAACACTAAGCTAAGCCCTCTATGTTTTAATACTATGAGGTAAGTATTATTATTATTATTATTATTCTCTTTTCCAGCTCTTTACAAACTGAGGCTTACAAAGGTTAAATGAGTTGCCCAAAGACACAATCTCATAAATGATAGTCACGATCCTAACTCAGTCTCCTGGACTTCATCTCCTAACCGTGTACAACAGCCTGCCAATTCACCAACCAAAATCACAATCCAAAAGCCAGTATTTCCTGAGAAATGTATCTGTAGGCATTGTGCTGTTATTTCTGTGGTATAAAACTTATGGCTCTGCTGGATCAAAGACATTCCAAACTGAGCAATGAACCAGAGGAGCCAGGGATGGCCATGTGATCCCTTAAAATGCCAGAGTCATAGAAGAAGAGCCTAAACAGAGGAAACTGGGAGACGTGGCAACTCGCTCAGGCACACACACTTATAGATTGTCGAGGAGTAAATGATAATCACTGTTTTTAAACCTTACATCTAATTAAAGTGCTATCAGTCTGAAGCTCTTTAATGAAAAATCTTAGTGCCAGGAGTGTTACAGAATTCACAATTTTTGAATGTACAAAAAGTTATGCAGTCCTATAATGCCCCCAGCATGCTGTGCAATAGCACTTCTTAATCAACACATAGTATTTCTACAGAGAAAAACATGAAAATTCACACTGTGATAAATAGAGCATAAATAGCCTCATGGCACAGTGGGTTAAATTCTGTCACTAGATAAGTTCATATTGAGTCATGTTTCACTGCTAAGTGAGTTACAAAAAAATAAAGAAAAAACAACCATGGTTATCACAGCTCTAAGGATTTCAGAATTACAGAGGAGAAATATGGACCTTTACTACTTACCACCAATGGTATAGATCACACATCAGTAAACTGTGGTCTATAGACCAAATTGAGTCTGCTGTCTTTGTAAATGAGGTTTTATTGGAACACATTGACACTTATTTATTTAGATACTGTCCATGGCTGCTTTCATACCACACTGGCAACGTTGAGTAGTTTCAACAGATAATCTCACAAAGCCTAAACTACTGACTGTCCCTTTACAGTAAAAGTTTTCTGACCTCTGGTATAGAGACTTCATTGAAAACTAAGGTTTCAGGGAGCCTGCCTGGCCATTGCCTGGGACTGACCATAATTGCACAGAGGAGACATGGAGAGTCAACGTCAGACCAAGTACAACTGACTACTTAAAGCAAAAATTTTAACATTATATTGTGGGGCTTATAAGCATGTGGATGCAAAATATTTAACAACATGAAGGAAGGGGGTATAGAATTATAGAGGAGTAAGGTTCATATATTTTACATTAAGTGACACAACATTAAGTAGAGAATAAGATAAATTAAGAATGCATATTGCAATCCCTAAAGAAACCACTAAAATTTTAATACAAGAAGAATAGTTAAAAAGCCAATAGAGGAATATTTTTTAAAAATGATTAACCCAAAAGAAGACAGGAAACAAGGAACAGATGGACAAAAACAGATGTGACAACTATAAAACACGGCTAGAAGACTAGAAATTTGCAGATACTGAGCTGGTTTGCACATGGATTCTTAAAAAGTGGCTCTGTCCATAGAGATGATCAGTTTCAACTCCCGAACTTTCTTGGAGAGAAAACTGAGTTTCAGAGAAAGGAAGAGGCATCTCTAGGTGACTTACTTAATTACTAACAGAACAAGTACCCTATACAAACCTCAGGCATCATCGTTAAAGAAGAACTTAACTTACATTTTTTTTTTCATTTTCTTTATATTACATTTGAAATGATCATATATGTGGTAGAAAAGGGCTTCATTATTAGTTACCATTGAAGCTTTTGGTCAATTCTGTGGTCTCTCTTTAATCTGTGATTATCCAACCTGCAAGGCATAGATAATCGCTTTGTTGCTTGGACCGTGCTTGGAGTGTCCGTTATGTTGAGCAACAGACAATTTGTCCCATATTTAAGAATTCAGCTTTTTAAAAAATCACCATAGAATTACAATTATAGATTGAGAGGACCTCCGGAGCCATGTGAATCCAGTACTCTCCACAGACCCCTTCACCGAGTGATGTTTCAGTTTCTCGGACAACAAACTTGCTTTAGCCTCTTGGGTAAGGAGGACCCCACTATTTCTGAGGAAACTTGCTCTAATGTTCAAAAAAGTTTTAACCACTTAGAAAGTTCTTTGTTTCTGCCAACTGAACCCTGCCTTCCTCTAGTTTGTATTTATGCTTTAATAGAACATTTTTTTTCTTTTGGTTAAAATATATTTTAGAAGTTTTATTTTTTTTCCAAACAATATATAAAATGTATTTTTAAAAATTTTCAGGATATTTCACTTAAAATTGTAGCCAGGTAAGGAAGAAGCAGATGGGGGAGGTAGAGAGTTGAGGCTTTTTTTGTGTTTGTTTGTTTGTTTATTTTCAATTTTTTCTTATTAAAATTCATTGGGGTGAGTTTATTTTTCAAAAGCCAGATCACTTCACTTTTTAACATTTTTCCTATATTAAACAAAAAGAGGCATGGATATAGCAATAAGAGCCTTAAAATGTATAGTTCAGATCTCTGCAATATTGAAACAATGTAAAATTGATCTCTTAGCTCAATGGAGTAGATTTGCAGTATTTGGAGCAGTCTAATGGAGAAGAGCAAACAGCAGACTTCAAGTTTAAAGGCTTGTGTTAGGTCTTGGCCCTGCCACTTGCATTCTCTGCAATCTGCTAATACTCATTAACTTCAACGAGCTTCAGTTCCATTGTCTATAAAATTAACAGATTGGACTAGACTTTTTCAGAGTTAATAATCGGTAGAAATGGGATTGGTGGCTCATTTTGGGATGAGAAACGAAACCCTCATGTCTCTTCAAATCAATAGCAGCAAAGAAAAAAGCCTCCTGACACCACCATTTCTTTCTTCCTCCCTGTTCAAAGATTATTTGCTCACAGGGAGTCACCTTTTGAAGACATAGAAGCCCATGTATTTAAAATAGCCAATGACATAATATATGAGTTATTTTTACCTCAACTTATTGTATACTTAGTAGCCACAGGATAACTGTGATAGAGTTGAAAGGTCTAGGGCTCAGTTTTGTATCCTAAAGATTGGTACTTGTGGTTTAGAAGTAGAATTTAGACAGTTACTCAAAATTTTTACCAATTACAAATAAAACACTGTAGCATAATCCTTAAGGCACTGGGCAGCTAACAAAACTTTAGAGTTAATATTATGAAAAAGACGCTAGAGTAAAAAAATGTCATTGGGAGTGAATATCGAATGGTATCATTTTATAATGAAGGTCCAAACAGATTGATGTCAGGTTTGTTCTTAGCATTCTGTAATGAGCATTTGTCTGATTATCTGGTAATCTGGTCACTTGGACCCAAAAGCTAGAAAGTTTTCCATCCATGTTAATTTCCACATAGCTAGCTATGTTAAACATGGAAGGTTGCAGGTAGCATTTATAACAGGCTATCTGCCAATCCTATAAATCCTGGGATGTAAAATCACAAGGTACTATGTGAAGACATGTGTACCTAAGACAGGTATGTACCTACAGGTATGTCTACAGGAATTGACGTAGTGGTGTTGCTGTTCACCCAATGTCCTCAAATGGGAAAATTATTTCAGAAATGCTTCTCTGGAAATGTCCTTACGGATAAGAAAAATCTTACAAATATACATGTTAATTTTCCCTCTTTACAGCCTATGCCCATACTCAAAATAAGAATAACAGCTAAAAAAGGCTGAGAACTTGCAAGGGTCTAGTATCTCCCAGCATTTTTACATTGCACAAGGTGGTTTAGAGGCTATTTGCATACTTATTTTAAATATCACTCCTGCAAGTATCTTTATACAATGAAGTCAGCCATTGATACAGGGTAAAATAAGAAAGGTAAAGTCGGGCCCTTTTCAAACTACCCCCACATTCCCTAAAGCTTTAGACAAGATTAAAGATTTACCAAATTTTTCACTTGGTTACAAAAGGAAAATTTTATTTTACTTGAGTGGAAATAACAACCTTTCTATCATTTTTAGAAGCCTAACAACACTACAGTTTTAACTTCTTGAAGTTATTTCAAAATTGTCTTTCAACCTGCTAAAGTCAGGTCACCTTCTCACATGGGATTATTATTTTATTTCAGGTGTAAGCTTGATTTTGTTTTTTAATGGTCTCTGCAGATAAAGTGAAACAGACAGGTTTTCTTATTGTTGTTATTAGTGTAATGTTACAGAAAATCCCAATGTCACTAATATGATAGTAGATACATTTTTTGGGAATGAAATTTATTTCTTTTTCATAGCTAAAATTTTATATTCTTAGCTGAATAATTATTATATTCTTGTTCCTAAGGTATGAAATAATGAATTTCAAGGAAATGGGAAAAGATTATTTTGATTATATCAATGTCGGAAGCTGGGACAATGGAGAATTAAAAATGGATGATGATGAAGTATGGTCCAAGAAAAACACCATCATCAGATCTGTGTGCAGTGAACCATGTGAGAAAGGCCAAATAAAGGTAAAATGGAATCCATGTTTCTTTAATTTTCTTGTGAATTCAGAAGTGTTCATTATCTTTGGCTAGTGTTTTAAAAATTAGATACTTATTTTATCTTTTAAATTTTAAGCCTCCAAATGTCAGAAATTGTGTTTTTTATTTTTGTTTCATTAATTCTTTATGGCATCTTATATGATGCACAATAGTCTTAGTGCTTCAACTGACTGAACCAATTGATGAGTCATTTTTGCCCACACCCTTTCTTCTCAAGTAAGCCTTTAAAGACATGTTTATGGGAATAAATAGTTCACAGCTGGACATCACATTAATTTGTAATTAACTTGACAAATATTTATTAAACTCTTACTAATGTAATTGTTTATATCAATGGGGTAAAATAAGTAAGACATCTTTACTGTTAGAAGATTTATAGTCTAGATGAGGGAAAATTTCATGGGCACAAATAAGTAACATCATGTAGAATAGATGACTTCATTCAAGAAACAAACAACAAAAGGGAACTATATAAGTTCATACAAAAGAGAGGGAGAGATTTCTTCTGAATAAAATCTCATACATTTGACCGTGAACAATGGGTATGATTTTAGAGAGAGATGTGGGAAAGTGATTACTTACTGTTCCTTTACAGGAACAGTAACAGAAAAGATACAGAAGTGGTCAATTGAAGACTTTTCTGGAATAGCAGTGAATAATCTAGGGTGTATTGTTCTAAATTTTTATTATAAAAGAGAGAGTTGAAATGATAGATTGAAGCCATATTTGTGGAGAGTTTTGAATGTCATACTAAATTGGTTGAACTTAATTTTATTAACCAGGAGTCTGAGAATAATTTTGACCAAGATGTTGACGTAAGCTAGGCTATAATAGGTGAAGATTCATGAGTAGATTAATGAAACATGAGTAAATAACAAAAGAAAAGATAAATTAAAAGGACACTGGTGACAAGGGCCCTGACATGTGGAAGAAAGAGTAAGAATCAAAAGGGGGCAGGGAGATGTTTGAGAGAAACATTACTGAGGTAGACTCAACCAGCCCTGGCTACCACTTGGATGTAGGGTTGGAGAAGAGGAAGAAGTCCGAGACCACCAGCTGCAATTCTAAGTCTTAGTAACTAGAAATTACCACTGCCTGGAACAGAAAAGTGGAAATGGTTTTAGAGAAAAGGCATTGCATTAGTTTGGGGGCCTGTTGGCTTTGAGATTGTCCAGTGATGGAAAATATTGGTCTATAACAATGAGAGATAAGGCTGAAGAAACAGATTTAGGAATTAATTGAATAGAGCTGAAGATGAAACTCTTTGAATAGCTAAGATCACTGAACCTGCAAGTATAGAGAGAAAATAAATGTGGACCGAGAAGAGAAACCATGAAGAAAATTTGCATGGAAGTGAAAAAAAAAATGTAGAGAGTGTGCTACAACAGGTTCAGGAAAAAACAGAGAACCAGAGAGCACAGTGTCATGTAAGATGCTGGTCAACAGAAGAATGAGGTCAAAGAAGAGAAGGACTGAGGGAAAGACATGAGAATTGAGGTTAGCCGTTCTGGAAACGGAAGCCTGCCATATTGAATAGAACAGAATCCTCAGTAATTGAGCAATGAGAAATGTATAGTAAAAAGGGGATAGTCTGGTAGTTTGACAATGAAAAGCTACTTTTAGGCTAAGGAAGGTCTGGCCATATGTATAGGAAATAACCCAGTGAAAGAGGAGGAGGAAGATATAATAAATATTAAAAGGAGGTTAGCTATTGGGGTGTAATGCCCTAGAGGAATAAAAAGCAACATCAAAATAATTAATTAATCAAATACTCACTGAAGTACTACAAGACCACATTCCAGGCAGTATACACACCTGGAGAAATTGCCCTTGGTCTTTTCCATCACCCTCACGTTCACTCTGTTTAGAACTGACCTGTTCATTTATTGGTGATTAAAAATGAAACTGAAATATTTCAGTATCAATTGTAAGGTCTTCCAAGGGTAGTTCTGGAGATTTGGTAAGCATAAGACCAGAGGAAGAATGACAAGGTAAATGAAGCTAAACAAATGTATTGACATCTGCTAAATAGCCCAATGGCTTATGGAGTATCTGAAAAGTTTTGCATGTATTTGTATGGTATACAGCAAGGGTTGGTAAACTGTGGCCCATAGGCCTAAAGCAGGGGTGTCCAAACTGCAGCCCACGGGCCAACTGCGACCCACAATCCATTTTTAATTGGCCCACAGAAAATTCCAAAAATATATTTAGTTTACTTAAATACACCAGGTGAGGCAATACGTACTTCACCTCGAATGAGTGGCCCGGCTGTTTGTGTATTTTACCGCATAGGGCCCTTGGTAAAAAACGTTGAAAAAAGTTTGGACACCCCTGGCCTAAAGCAACCTGCTGTTTGTTTTTGTAAATAAAGTTTTATTGAAATACAGCCTTGCTCATTTGTTTACATATTGTCTATGGCTGCTTTCATACTATAGGAAACAGAGTTGAATAGTTGAATTGCAATAGAGACTATATAGCCTACAAAGCCTTAAATATTTACTGTCTGGTCCTTTGCAGAAAGTTTGCTGACCCTTAATTTACAATGACAGTCTGTGTCTTGGCCAATCATCTTGCAGTGACACACTTCATGTGAAATTCTTTATGGACTCACACAGAATGTCGATTGTTCACAATTTCCAGTTCTTCCTGTAGAAATATTATTCTGTATAAATTACCACATGGGTGTTGTTTTGACCCTCCACAGCAATACAGTTTGAATTTATAATTTCAAAGTGTTGAATGGCTGATGTAAGAGATTTTTTTATAGCATACATAGATCTACACTCTTTTATATAGAGGACTTGAGAACATCCACAGATTTGGTATCTGCAGGGAGTCCTGGAGCCAATTCCCTGCAGGTACCAAGAGACAACTTAAGTTTTCTGGAAGTCAAAGTTACATGCGGATTTTGGACTGCGTGGAGGGTCAGTACCCCTCCATGCATTATTCAAAGGTCAACTGTATATACTTTTCTACCCCATTCTACTAGAAATAACTTACATGATGGAAGAATTTGATTCCCTATTATAATATTTTAAATACTAGTTAATTTGTAATAATGTTTATGTAGTTTTCTTTTAATCCCAAATTCTTGTTTCCTAACCAGATCTCATTTTCACTCTATTGAATATACAGTTGATAACAATTGTTAATATGATTTAAGGTTGTCACTGAGCAACTTGATTAATGATATCAACATCTTATGGCATTGCTCAGATTTATTAATTTAGCATCTATGAAAGGGCATTAGTCTAGCAAAGATTTAAATATGTTACATGTTGTTATTTATAAAGAAGCACTACAACTTCCAGGGTGTTCAAAAAAAATGGGAATTACTATGAAAGAGGTTTTTCACCACCTCTTGTGTTCAAAATGAATGTGAAACAGAACATATATAACCAGTGGGGGTGGGGGGTAATAAAACAAATCAGTTGTGAATGATCAGAAGAAGATGTAAGTTATCACTATTGATTCAAAAGAAGACTATCATATTTGCATTAATCTCGGAAATAGGCATGAAACTTATTTTGGTAAAAAACGGAAATTCACACCAATATGAAGTAAACCATAGGGGGTCAACATATTTCTAGATTGAAAAATGCTACTGCTTTTGTTTGCCTGCTAAGAAAGAGACTCCTTCAGTATTTGAAATGTGTCTGCTTGCATGACTAGTGATTATCCAATGATAGTTTTTCTAAGTGTGGTTGAAATTACCCTGAAAATGAAATTAATTTCTCTATATGAATATTTATACACATACTATTAATAAAGCAGTTGATATTTTTAGAGTATTCTACAATTTACAAATCACTGCAGCATTTCATTTAACCCTCTGGAAACCCTACAAAGGTCGACATATTTAAAAAGCAATGGTCTTGGTTTGAAGAAACAGGATCGGCTAGAGGATGGTTGAAGGCTGGACAGCTACTTAGTTGCTGTCAATAAGACTAGAACCCTGGTGTTTCTCAATTCCCAGGGTAAACTCTTTCCTCTACATCTGTCAAAATATCATGAACTCAATGTTTGTAAAGACCAATAAGGCTCAGTGTTTGTGAACATGAGCCTTTAAGTCCAACGGGTGCTGTTTGATCCCTCACTTACCCTTACATGGTATGTGAGCTCACTGTACCTCCCCATTCTCCCCCACTCCCTCCAAAATGAATAAAATAAAACCCGCCGCCTTACACAGAGCTGTTCAAATGTTTCAATGAGATAACAGCATATGGCGTGCACTAAGTAGCCAGTAAATAGTCAACATTATTATGAAGAACATTTTAACGTGATTGAGAGGTCTAATTAGCACTTTGCCTCACTTCTCTGGTTATTTAAGAAAAGGCCCTTTTGTTACCGTTCCCTAGTTACATTGTTGCAGCGTCAAGATCTGGCACAAGGGATAGTTCAAAATATAAGAAAGAGGTACCACCTACAATTGTATTTAGCTATCCATATCTAGATATTGTTTTTATCCAAGGTCATGAATACAGTAAGCATCTAAGACAAGGGATACAAAGTATAACCATTGCTGTGTCTGGTTATTGCTAGTTATTAATCACAGTTTTAATTATTTATAGGAATGTTTAATGAATGCTGTCTCTATTCCACAGAGGCTATTCATGCACCAGTGTGGTGGGGGAAAAAAAAAAAAAGAAGAGCCATTTCTAAAGAATAACATCTGGGACACTTTCAACTGTTAGGTTATTTCAATTATTTTCCATTGCCTTAAAAAAATCAAACAGATGAAGAGGTATATAATAGTCTCAGTGACCTTATCCACTTTTATCCCAAGCAAATCAAAGCTCTTAGAATAGAAAGAACTGAGCTGAATTATTGAACCAGATTTTTAGTAGAAACAGAGACCAAGAGATGACCTCCAAAAAAACCTCAACTTCTGCCTCTTCATTCAATACAAATTCCTAATTACTTTTGATCAATATGGATAGATATTTGAACTTCAGCTTTGTAGACATAGAAAGTTTTTGCTAACAATTTTTCACTTAGTGCAGGGAAAGCAAGGTAAATCCAGAGAGCGCCTGTTCTTAATTTGAGGGAAAAAGCAGGACATCCTCAGGAAAATTCAGTTATATACACACATAAGTAGATGTACGTGTATTTATATTATGTGCACAAACACAGGCAATTAAATATAGGTATCTAAAGCTAATTATCCAAAAACTTGCATTTAATTTAATTCTTGACCTTATCACCAACTAATTTTATGATGTTGAATTGGTCACTGAAACTCAGCCTGTTTCTTTAATTATATAATGAGAATATTAATACTTATACTGCCTACCTGATAACATTTGAAATAATTTATGTGAAAGCTCTTTCGGCTTTGCAAAGCAGTACATTTGAGTAAAAGATTTCTGGATTTTTCTCTATGCAAAAAAAAAAGTAATCAAAACTTTAAATATTTGCCTTAGGTGATCCGGAAGGGAGAAGTCAGCTGTTGTTGGACCTGCACACCATGTAAAGAGAATGAGTATGTCTTTGATGAATATACCTGCAAGGCGTGCCAACTGGGGTCCTGGCCCACTGATGACCTTACAGGTACATGTATCACAATGTTAGCATAGGTAGCTCCCTCAAAAATCAACTGAAAAAGACACAGACATGGGAGGAGTAGGTCACATCTCCAAGTATTACTCACCTTGGTGGTCTTGTTTATGTGGCAGAGAATTTCCTTAGGGACAGAAGCCTTCCCAACACCTGGCTAATCATGAAAATCTTTAGATCTGAGGGAGAAATTGGCCTATATTCACATCCTCACACTAAACTAAATCAGAATCCATAGGTTTTCTACTGGGCGTTTTCACCCCATCCTCAGGATATTCCCAGAATTTACTCTGCAGGGCCCCAGTTAACTATGTGTTGTGGCGGTGAGAGAGAGGTACTGGACAAGAAGAGACTAAAATATGTCCATGACATATCTAAGAGCAAAAAACGTAGTACAGAATTGGGTAGAAGTTGATCTAAAACTCTTTGTTTCTCTTAGTGCCTTTCCTTAATCTAAACCAGGAACCTCCAGGTAATGAGTTTTCAAATAATGTCTTTAGAGGACAAGACTCATCTCTGCTCAGTTTTTGTTTGTTTTGTTCTGTTTCTGTGGGGGTTTTTTTTGTTTGTTTCTTTGTTTTTGTATTGTTTTGGTTTGGGTTTTTTTATCCAGAAATATTAAGGGATATGTCGTTGTGCTCTCAAAATTTTATTTTCTAGCTATTTCTCATTTTTACAATCACAACCACTTCATAACTCACATTTTACATTCTAGTATCAGGGCTACTGATAATTCTCATCTACACACAATGACATTTTATTCTTCCATGTCCATACATGTGTTTTCTTCTCTGCCTGGAATGCATTTACTTCTCTTTCTTTATTTGAATAACTCCTACTCGCCGTTGCTTAATCTGTTCAGATGTCACCTTTTCGATGAAATCTTCTTTGATATACTTAGACTGATAAGCCCCCTATTTTTTATTTCTAAAGCACATTCTACTCCCCTCTTTACATCATTATTCAAACTGGATTTTAGTGGCCTATATATCCTTATCTGCCACCCCCACTGAATCATTAATTTCTCAAGGGTATAACTGTATCTCAACCATTTTTGCATTCCCAGCATCTAACACAATCCCTGCTTCAGAGTAGGCCCTCAGTAAAAGTGCGTCAACCTGCAGTAAAATGCTGGGGAGGGTTACAAACAAAGATCAAAGTAGGCATTAGGGCCATCCTATGAAGAGCGGCTTTAACTAAGGAATTTGGACTTTATCCTATCCATAGTGTTGGGCCTGTGGACACGTTCAAGAAAAAGAATGAAATGATTCCTCTGGCTACATGCATACATGTGGGGGTGTGTGTAGGGGTTGGGGCAGGAAGGGAGGGGGCAATAAATGCCAAACATGGGAAAGTCTCCAAATTGATACTGTGTGAAGTTGAACCTTTAATTGGGATCTACAGCACTTTTCCAAAGAGCCTATAGCAGTTTGCAACCCTATCTCACTGACGCTGAGGCAAAGTCACAGATCACTTAGAGCCAAAAGACTGCTCTAATGGCTACAGAGACGCTTGGGGCTAGAATATTATAAGGCTTTCTTCTACCCACTTGGCTTATACTTACCCCACTTCAGCCTACAACATGACACCTTAGGTCACTGTTGAGTCAGTGCCCTCATTGTGATAACAGCAACTAACATATACATAGTGCTTCCCGTGTGCCAGGAACTGTCTGAAGCATCTGACAAATGTTAATTCATTTAATCCCAACACAACTCTGTAAGATTGTTAGCACAGTTGAGATCTGAGCTCACTTAGAATTATTTGAATAATTATTTACAAAAACAGCTAGGAGTGGCAATCAACTGACATTAATGTCTATCTATGAATAATTATTTACAAAAACAGCTAGGAGTGGCAATCAACGAACATTAATGTCTATCTATAAACTTGTATAAATGTACATATTCATAGAAAGATGTCTGAAATGAAGGTTATCTACTGTTAAGGAAAGATGTTTATGAGTGGTGGGATTGTGGGTTAATTTTTCATACACACATACATACATACACATATGTGTATGTAAACTTACATGCATATAAGATTGAATTATATACTGTGAGAATGACTTTTCATCAATAAAGCCATTAAAATAAACTTTAAGCTAGCCGTATTCTTCATAGCCCTCATAAACTGGAAGGAACCAGGGAATTAGGAAAAGAGAAGGAGAGAATCTGACACAAAAACCAGGAAGAAAAGGAAAAAAAAATTATACATGGAGGGCAAGGGCAGAACATAGACAATGTCCATAATTCAACCTATTTTCATTGAAGTCAGCAAGTAGTTGTTCTTTATCTAACAACCAACAGGTATTTATGTTAGCAATGAATAGGACAAACAGGATACCTGTCCTTAAGGAGATCATCATCCTAAATATTGAAAAATAATGGTAAGATATTTAGTGTTAACAGCAGACACCGGAATGGTGTAGGAGCCTATATCAGTGGAAACTACTCAATGAGGTTTAAAGCTGCCTCCCCAATGAATTGCATACATGCAAGAATTAAAGATGGGAGGTGAGCAAACTAAAATGAAAAAGAAGAGTGTTTTGGACATAACTACAGGAACTGAGAGTGTGTGTGATGGGAAGGGGTGGGGATTGAGAGAGGCGAGCTAGGCAAAAACCAACTCTTAGAGGGCTTTGTAAGCCATGATAAATAATTTAAAGTTCATTCTAAGGGAAATTAAAATCATTTGTTTATTCATTCAGTCATCTAATTATTCATTCAACAAATATAGATCTAAGTGCTGAAAATATTTCTATGACCAAAACATAAAATTATCTCTCCCTATGATGTTTGCATTCTAGTGGATAAAATAGTTTTAAATGAAGCAATTATTATCTCCAGAAATATCCAAAAATTGAATAAGAAAGGAAGTGCAATCAAAGTGGACCACATTATGTACATAGTCACAATGTAAAGAGTAGATCTTGTTTAAAAACATGAATAGGGAGGATACTGATTTCAGAATAGTGATTTCATCTGGGAAAAGAGAAGGAAAAAAGTCAGATGGGAGTTACAAAAATGGTTTCAATTATATCTGTAAGTTCTATCTGTGTGTGTAATTTGAAACAAATGACAAAATATCAACATTTCTTAAATCTGAATTGTATGTTTATTTTAAACTTCCCTACTTGGTTGAAATTTTTATATTTAAAATACTTCATACTCTTTGAGCTACTTAAATATTGAATGCTGAAAGAAAAGGTAAAAATAAAGACTAAATTGGGGATTTTTAAAGAAGGATACAAGAAAATGATAGTAAGGACATTTTGCAAATCACAGTGTGAATCTATTTGTGGTTTGGACAATGATACTGCAGTGGGAATAAGGAGCAATGAAAAAATATGCTTAGAAAATAAAATCAATAGTAGGAGGTTTATCGTTTCCCTGAGAGAAGACGGAACTACAGTGTGGTCTGGCTTGAGAGAGAAAGGAGGAAAAATAGTGGAAGGCAACAATTTGGGCTAGGCACTCAGAGAATTCCCTAAAAGCTTCTGCTAAGACAATTTTTTCACTGCACACTGCTCCTCACCAGGTACAGGCAAAATTGTCCTAGAAAGAATCTTTAATTTGTTTGCTCTCAAACAATTGAGGATGACATATAAGTAGCTCTTGAACTTCCCATTCCAAGCATAGCCAAAGGCATGGAAACACTTCCAGGTGGGTTTGCCAACTCTGGCAACCTTCCAACAAACCCAAGTGAAAAAGAAAAAGCAAAAATAATGTGGCTTTCCAAAAGTAACTCGGTGGAATGTAGTCAATAATATTGTGATAAGTTTGCACAGTGACAGATGATTACTAAAATTAGTGGGTCAATCACATTGTAAGGTACAAAAATGTCAAATCACTATATTGTGGAACTGATAGAAGTTACATGAGATTGTATGCCAACTATACTTAAAACAGGAAAAACTGATAAATTTAATATTTAAAAAAGTAATTTGGTGGGAAGCTTTATGATAGGAAGTTAGAATGTTTTCCTGCTTTTTCACTCGTAAAGAAATGTATCTTATTTATTTTAAGTGCAAAGCTGTAAAATGGAATGAAGGCTGTGTGTATCAAAATTTTAATGTCAATAGAAACATTCTCTAGGAAGTTCCTTTGGTTCCCTGAGTTACTTAATTGCTTTGGAGGTTGGAACCTTTGCATCTTCCTTTAAGGGGAAAAAAGAAAACAGAGTCAAACAAAAGGCAGTTGGTGGGAACCTAGGAGGAAGTGGAGGATGAGCTCCAAGGGGGCGTAACCACTGACAAGTTGTATAACTCCAGCATTTCAGTTACTCTGTTCTTTCAAATGGTTTCTTCATTTGTGTTGCTCAATTGTTCCACTTATCCTGCAATTTTTTAAAATTTTTTTTTTACCTTTTAACAAATAAGTACATTAAATGAAAACATGAGAGGATTGCTTTTTATTACCAATAATTGTAATTATCGTAAGCATTATCCTTTTGAATCCAATGAGGTAAATATTATAATTTTACACTTGAATTAATTAAGAACCAGGAAGATTCTACATGCTGCTCAAGATCACAAAACTAGTGTAAAATCAAGCCCGGGTACTGCGATTACACTATTTTATGCTATCTGCCTTTCTTCACAATCACCTTATGAATCCCCCCCATATTTTCAGAAAATTACAGAAAGAGAAAAAATTCAGCTTTCAAGCCGGTCACATGTTACTTATCAGCAGGGTGCTCTGGTATCTTTCATTTCAAACATGCTTAAAATGTACTACCTATTTGATTATTACAATTCAATTTAGAAGAAAAAAATGGTAAAAAAAAATCCTTGGTGTTTATTAAATATTACGTTTCTGTTCTTTAGGGGAGTTTAGATGAGAAATGTGTTTATTTTAATAATTTAATAATTTTAATAAATTATAATTTAATAAATTATAATTATAATTTAATAAATAATTCCTGTTAATATTAAAAATGGAACAGGTTTTCAGAAGGGTAACCTCTCATTTCTTGCCTTCTAGGTTAGGCAATAATCTGAATAGAAATATATATGACACAGTTGGTCATTCCTTCATTCATTCATTCATTCTGCAAAAGTTCTTTTATCAAGTTTCTATAACTATTTTCAACACTGTTCTAGGTTCTAGTGAAATAGAGATATAAAAGGAAGATGTCTGACCTATGTGGAATCAAACACCCATAGTAGAAGAGAGCGGACTTAAATAAGTTATTGCATTAAAGTATAACATATGATATATACAATAATTGAACCATATGTCAGGTGCAATGATGGCACAAAAGATAGAAGTCCTCATTAACAAAGAACTCCAACTAGATACAAACACAGCACTGGATGCTGAATGGCAGAGTGATCATGGAGCCCCAGTTCCCACCCTCAACTATCCCAGAGCCTGAACAGATACAAATACAAATAAAGAGGTTATTTCAATATATTAAGTATGCCCAGTATATAGTAAAAACTGATTTAATGTTTGTCTAATAAAAGAATAAAAGAGAGATGGGAAGTCAGGGAAAGAATAAAGGAACAAATGAAAAAACAAAAGGAAGGAAGGAAAGAAAGTACTAGGATGAGAGTAAGCATTTATCACGATAGGAACATTAAGGAGAGAATATTAATGAGGTTTTGGAAGTTGAGGGGTACCTTCTGGGAGGAAATGGAATCAATGCATGTGAAAATGAGAAGTTAATCAAGTAAAAAGGAGATAAATTTTCAAGCAGAAAAAACAGAACCTAAGGGTGATACCACATGTCCTAACTAAGAAATGTGTATTTGTTCCAATATCACTAAGCTGTTAGGCAATCATATTTCACATTCACCTTTTTATCAAAGTCTGTATTATGGGAACTATCCTTTTCTAAAGAACAAACATCATAATGGTTACCAGCTATAAAAGAAAGTGACTACCTTGACTAATGATAGAATTCCCAGGTCCCTAAGCACTTCCTAGATTTTCCTTGTTAAATTTGCTACATGAACACTCACCCATACTATCTAGGGAAGGTGAATTTTTGAAAAATGTAGAGCATATCTCTAACAATCCATCTGTATAATCTTCCAATAGCATAGTGGTTTAAATCAAAAGGCTATGGAGTCAGACATATCTATGTTGAAATCCGTTTTCCACCAATGACTCATTGTGAGACTTTGAGCAAATTGGTTTCCTTCTCTGAGCTTCAATTTCCTCTTCCATAAAATGGAGGTAATAGTAGTAACTAATTCATAGATTTATTGGGGAGATTAAATGGCATACAAATAGTTTAACACCTCTTAATAGTTCAATTATATTAACTGTTACCTCCCTAGTGTTAAAAAAAAAAAAAACGTTTTAAAAATAGTGATGAGAAGTAAGCACAGAGATGATAAATTGATTTAAGAATGAATAAGAAAATGAAAAAAAATATCTTTCATATTTGAAAGTAAGATCCTTTAAGTCATTGACCATCTAACCAAGTGAACAGCACAGAGTGATAAATTTGTATTTGTTAAACTAAACTCACTATTGTATACATCTCTTTTAAATTCACTTAGATTATCTTTTGGGAATTCTGATTCTAAATGAATGGATTACACAGGTTAATGGTGATCTGGAAATTCCATAAAGGTAGTCATGAGCCATAACAATACTAAAAGGCATCTGCCATTTTCCATTTTAAGTCACTCTTCCTGGTCAAAAAAAAACAAAATAAAGAAGAAAGAAAAAGGTTTTCTGGTTTCATTGATGACTTCATTACCCACTTTTGATATTTTTCTCACATACAAGAGGACAAAAAAATATATTTTTTAACCATCTCAGAAGGGATCTAGCATCTATTGCCTCCAATATTTAAATTTATATTCAACTATTTGTTGGGTAGTATTTGAAATAAAACTAAAGACAGAGTTTTGTAGTGTAGGGCTCTATGTTGATCCTCTTTTCTATCTACATTTGCTTCATTGGAGATCTTAACCAGTCTCATATTATTAAACAACATCTATATACCATACTGAAAAATTCTGAATTTAAATATATAGCCTAGACTCCTCATCTAATCTCCTGACTTGAATATCTAACTGCCTGCTTGACATATTTTTTGAATACCTACATAATAGATATCTCGAATCTTACTTTCCAAAGCTGAAATCCAGGTCTTCACCCTCCTGATCCCAAAGGCTGCTCTATCTTTAGTATTCTACATTTTACCCAATGGCAAACCCATTCTTTCATTAGCTCAGGCCAATAACTTTGGGAACATCTTTTGACTTCTCTGATATCCTTAGTCAATTAGTAATAAAACTCCATTGACACTTCCTCGAATACAGAATTCTACCACTATCTCCATTGTAAGATCCCTGGTCTTAGTAATCATCACAAATCACCTCCCAAATAGCCTTCTCCTGTCCCTACTTACTTCTCAAGACACCAGGCAGAGACACCTTTTTAAAAAGTAAGCCCATTGTCATAGATTAAATGACCATATAGGCATGGATTTATTTCTGGGCTCTCTATTCTGTTCCATTGATCTATGTGTCTGTTTTTATGCCAGTGCCATGCTGTTTTGATTACTGTAGCCTTGAAGTATAATTTGATGTCAGGTATCGTTATACCTCCCACTTTGCTCTTATTTCTCAAGATAGCTGAGGCTATCAAGGGTCTTTTATGATTCCATATAAATTTTAGGATTATATGTTCTATTTCTGTGGAAAATGTCCTTGGTAGTTTGATAGGAATTGCATTGAATCTGTATATTGCCTTAGGCAGTATGGACATTTTAACGATATTAATTCTTCCTATCCATCAGCATAGTATGTGTTTCCATCTATGTGTATCTTCTTTAATTTCTCTCTTCAGAATTTTCTCAGTACAGATCTTTGACTTCTTTGGTTAAATTTATTCCCAGGTATTTTATAGTCTTTGAAGCAATTGTAAATGGGATTGGTTTCTTAATTTCTCCTTCTGATATTTTATTATTGATACGTACAAATGCAACTGATTTCTAAATATTAATTTTGTATCCTGCTACTTTACTAAATTCATTTATCAGTTCTAATAGAGGGAGGGGGGATGGGGATAAGTGGGAAGATGAAGGGATTAGAAAGCACAGTCCGTAACCACAAGATTGTCATGGGGATACAAAAGTCAATTTGGGGAATGTAATCAATAATGTAAAGATTTTGTAGGATATCTGATGGACACTTGTCTCATTAGGGAGACCACCTTAGGGGTGATGTAGATGCCTAATCACTGCACTGTACACCTGAAGCTGAAGCTAAACAATAATGAATGTCAATTACAATTATATACATATATATATATATATATATATATACACACATATATATACATATATGTACATATATGTGTATATATATATATTTACAAGAAGCGGAGTATACAGCATTAGGAATAGAGACGTGGAAATTTAATGGCTGTGTGCGATGTCAGAGGGGTAATGGATGGGGGTAGGGGGGTTTTCACTGTGTTAGGAATAGAAATGACAAATTTCTAACTATTACATTGTTTTGTGCACCTGAACCGAATAAAAAAATGTTTAAAAAAAATAAAAATTAAAAAAAAATTAAGGGGAAAAAATAAAAAGTAAACCCAACCATGTTTACTCTATTGTCTGAGAACCTGCAATGATTCCCTGTTTTATTTAAAGTCAAAGTCCTTACAGATTCATGTTCTGTATTATCTGGCTCCTTGTTATATCTTTGGACTACTTTCCTCTTCTCTTCAACTTCCCTTACCCCAACGCATAGGTCCTTTTGTTCTTCTTTTAAAACATCTAGAAGTCTCTTCTCCTAGGGTCATTGCGTTAGCTGTTCTCTGCCTACAATGTTCCACCCCAGATACCCTGGGGCTCTTATCCTTCCCTCCTTCAAGTCCTTGCTCAAATGTCTACCCTGAATATTACAAATTATCCCCCCTTACCGTTACCCTCTTCTATCTCTTATTTTCTCCATTCGATATATAACCTTTTATTCTATTGTATTTTTGTGTATTTATTTTTGTTGAGCATATCTTGTCAGTCTCCCCAGTCAGCATATAAGCTAAAAGGTAATGTTTGTTTGATTGCTTTTTTGTGGGGGATGATGAGGTGGGGCCCATTTTGTTCACTTGGAAATATCAAGATTCTAGAACACAATAGGTACTCAATAAAGATTTGCTGAAGAAATAAATTACAGGATGGAAGGAATGAAACAAATCCCCATATATGGAGTGCCTATCACTCATTATAATAGGAACTTTGTGTTCTGCCAGCTAATCCTCCTTTTACCCCAAAGCATTTGGAATTATTATCTCCATTTTACAGAAAACTGAGGTTGAAAATGTAAAATATCTGTGCTGTGTTCATACAGTACATAGCATAGTAAGGCTCAAGCCTTACTGTAAAAGTCTTTCTGTAAAACTAATGTTTGATTTCCTTAATACAGTGCTGCAGATAACACGGAAATGGCCATGAATCACTGGATTCTTTTTGAAAAGATCTCTAAAATGCTATGAAAAAATTTGTGCAATGGTCCTTTATAAACAATGAGCTCAATGGAGTTGTTTCAGTTAATGCTGAGAAGAACACTGATTTTTTTTAAATGAAATGCCAGAGCTCATACATTGAAATATTGTAAAATGCCTTCTTACTCTTCCAATTTCTCAATTCTCGTTAACTTACAAATTTGTTTATCCCACCAGATGAGTCAAAAATATGGTATATTTATAAATGTAACAGCATTTGCTTCAGGAAAAAAAAATGTTAAAAGTCCCTCTTTCAATGGAACTTTTCAAAACAGGCCCTCAAAGACAGCAGAAACCAATTTTTCTCTTGCCAGAAACTATGCAATGAAAAATGTATACTGTGTTGTTCTTCACAATGATAAATTTATGGTATTGCTAAAAACAATGTCATCGTGGTCAAAAACCATTCTGATATAACCAGACTGAAGAAAATAATGTGGTTTCATTGATTGCAGTTTTTGATAAATATAGCTTGCCCAAAATAAATTATCACATTTCTCCCCAAGAACATAAAACATTATAACACCGTGCTTACCACTACATTCTCTAACCCACTTGGAAAATGCTTCATAAAGCATTGATATATCATATGACTAATATGAAACAGATAAATATCTTCTATCTTGCCACCTCTTAAAAATCACATTAAATCGAGTGAAACATTCAGAGAGCATATGTGCTGCCTTGTACTTACAAACAATTTAAGATAATATAATACCATTTACTTGGGGCTGTGTATATATAAACAGGCTAAAAAAGATAAAATAGGCCTGGCTTTTCCCCAGAAGAACACAGGACAATCTAATAAAATACATAGGCAATTTCGCAGATGTTGAGTCACTACTGTTTTATGTATGCACTTCTCTTTTTCCTCTTTTTATCACTTCACAATTATCATGCCACCGTTTAAGTCACATGCAATTTTATGTAGTCCTCACACTAATACTTGAGATGTAGGTAGGAAGGTATTATGACCCTCCCCCCTAAAGCTTTAACTGATTTCCCATCTGAATTCTCAGCAGTAATTCCTGGCAATGTTATAATTCTCTTTATGACACTATATTACTATGCTGTAGAGGTTTTATGCCTCCACACATCTGATTTCTGCATTTGGGCTATTTCTTTTACATTTCTTCTCTCTCCGCCTTCATATCTGTACTCCCCCTCCTATGGTTCCTTTCACTTCAGATACTCTTCAGTTCCCTTAACTAAAAAAGCATGAAAGAATGGTGCCTGCCTCGTAAAATGCAGTGGGTGTTAAAGAAGGTAATGAGTGTCTAGAGCTCAGCACAGGTATTGCCTGGCTGAGCCCCCAGAGCCTGAGCGTTGGACCAGTACACTATTTTAAAGGAATATATATTGCCTTTGTATCATGGTGTGGACCCAGGGCCTTGAGTGGCGTAGGTGCTCAATCATGTGACTTTAACTAAGAAGTGAGTGGAACGCTCTAGCTGTACCAGGTGAACAATTTTTAATATCTGTAATGAGTAGGATGAGGCATCAATCTTTCCCCTTGTGTATGTTTCTTACATGTGTGGGGTGTGTTCCCATATTTTCTTTTTATAATAAACATGAGCATCTTAGTTACTTAAATATATACCAGTAGCTCAACTGAGGAATACCTACAATATTATGATAATGTACAATTCAGGAACGAATAGGCTTGGGAAGAGGTAAAATCCATGGCAGAGTATAATGTGATTTTGCAACCAGCCTTAGGATAGGTATGTCTCTCAAAGGGGGGAAAAAAAAGTCGAATGTGTAACACGGTCTATGAGAACACAGAAGGAATACTGTGGGGCCTAGAAAGTGGCTGCAAAAACTGAACCATAAAATCAAAAAGCTATTGAACATTTGCATGGAAGACCAGCCACGAGAGGAAATGCTTTTTAGTATGCAGATTATTTGCAAAAAAAAACAATTTTATGAGTCTGACTAAAACCAGAGAAAAGGGACCCTGAAAAGAGTCTGGCAAGCCAGGAAATTAACAAAAATAAATAAAAGTGAATTGTCACTCATTATAGCTCATATTGTATATGTAAAATTCCATTGATAGTCTATTGGTTTTAAAGTGATGACTTTAATGTTTTATTCTAGTAAAATACAAAGATAGTTTTAAGCACTTTATAGACTTTGTCCCGAGAAATTGCTTCACTGTCAGGTCAGGTAATCAGTCTTTAATTTCTTATATGTGCATTTTTCTACAAGGATTTCTCCAGATTAAAACCCTCATTATAGGAAGAGAATTCTGTATTATTTCCATTTTGTATACAGAAAAATTGAGCCACAAATAGATAAAGCAAAAGTCTCATATTCACAGGAAATATTTGTGTGCAAGCTGAAAATGAAACGCATATTCTCCTGATTCCTCATTTGTCCTCTTCTTCATTAATGAAATCATTCATTCATTCAACCTGTTTAATTGCCTGTTGTATGCCATTACTGTGCTTGGTACTAAAACCAGCAAAAAAACAAAGAAACAGTCTCCTTCTCTCAGACTGCTCACAGCCCACCACATGAACCACAGAAGCAAACTCACTATGAGCATACAATTGTGTTATCGTATATATATAATAAGGTATACGTTATAAGATTATAATATATTATATATAATACATATATAAATATATATGTAATACATATATAAATATATATAAAGATATATATAAAGATATATATATATATATATATATATATATATATATATATATCATGCAAGCGCTGTGATAGGCACAGGTCCAGGGAGCCATGTGACCAGACTACATAGGAGGAACCTGACATTCAGCCTCGGGGAATCAGGAAAGCCATTCTCAAAGAGGATCTGGAAAATGAAAGAGTAGGAGGAGTTAGCTAAGGAACAGAACAGGGGAAAGGTAAAAATGAAGCAAAGTATTCCAGTCTACACATTTTATTATTGGATGGTGCAAATGTAATTGCGGTTTAAAAGGTTAAAAATAATTGCAAATACCACAATTACATTTGCACCAACCTAATATTTAAATTCATATGCTGTGTTTTACCTCTCTTGTTCATCTGCAGTATGACCGGAAGTGCTATTTTTCAATGCTGTTCCCTACAAATGTGAATCTGTGACAATCCTTCCCCTTAGCACTCTGCAATACTATTAAATCATACTTTATGTCTGAATTATGAACTGCATCTTTGCATACCATTTCAAATTCCCCTATAAAATGTAACCAATAGCAAAGAACAAAACTAAACAACAATAAAAAATATATATATAGCTCTGAGTTGGCTAAATTCTCTGAGGGAATTTTATTTAGGGAATTGAAGCAAAAAAATGTAATAAACCTTGAGGGGTGAGAAACAGTCTGAGTCCAGTGCTAAACGGATGGCTGTGAGTCCCCTCAGTGGCAATGTTGGAAACGACCCACAGTCAGTCCTTGTTCTTTTGTGCTGTGGGCATTTTGTGTCCATTCAGAAAATTTTCTATACTTGAAAACTGCAGGGACACAAAACCAACAATTTACCAATCATTGTGTCTGACCAACAACCGTCAGGGCATACAGGCCAGAAAGAGAATGTTGCTGAAGAGTTTGAACCAATGAGATTTTCAAAAAGGAACATGGATTTATGTCAGGACAACAAATATCAAACACTTACACTACCACTCGCCCCGCCTGGACCATGGCAGACAATGTTAATTACTCATGATTCTCTCTCCTACTAAGTAGCCTGAGGTCCGCTTTCAGAGGGGCACGTGATCAGTTTGCCGCCCCTGATGTAGTATCAATCAATCAAGCAGGCAAGCAATCAAAACTCCCACAGGGTTTTAAGCTCATCCCCAACATGTTAGCTGCGGCCGACCAGCAGCCACGAATCAACGCGGATCCTGAAAGGGGGAGTGGGAATGAAAAGACACTCACAATGATGATGATGCGGCCGGTCTCCAGTGATACTGAAGCACGGAGTTTACTTTTTTTTTACCAATATATACCACCTGTGTACGTGCAGCTTAACAATCACGAGTGAGCATTTTCTCATTGAAAATAAAATTTGCAACTTTTACATATGAACTACAGACTCACTGAAACTCTCCCAAAGTCATTATCTCAATGACAAAGCCCACCAATTACCCTGATAATCATCAGTGATCTGTGTCCGGGAACTGGCCGTTCCCACCTCATTCCTCAGCAGCTTGCAAGCACCCTCCAGGTGTAAGCAGAGACAATGCCTTAAGAGCTAAAACTGAGCCAGTCTGCAACGTTACAGAATAAACAAGAAATCATGGCTCCCCACATCTCCCCCTTTTTTATTTTATAGGAGCAAAACCCATCCGGCTAGGATGGTGAGGTGACAGCGCCTGACTTAGGTGTCTCGGGACGCCGACTTCAACTTACCCGTCCTTGGAACTTATATTTTATAATACAAGCCCTGTCTTAGGTGTTGAAGCGGTGCCTAAGTACAACCCGTCTTTGACTATCCTGTCCCTCTGAATGCTTGGGGAGGAAGGCTCAGGGCTTTGTCTTAAGTTTAAGCTGATGGATGTCGGCTCGCAAGTCTAACATCCTGCTGATGAAACATTTGATGAAAATGGGGAGAAGGCACAGAACCAAACAGACACAGATGCCCAATGTAAGAAAAATCATAACAGAATGGGTAATATGAGGCATAGATGGCATAGCATTTCTAAGAACATCAACAAACTCAGAAGCAGCCTGGGCTGCATCAAATTTTAAGGGTTCAGCTTTTTTCATATTTTGAATTTCATCATGAAGCCGAAACATATCTAAAGACACATTAGCATCATGCCAAATTCCTTGAAGATGTAAACGAACCCGATTCCAATCATATTGACTATTATTATACCTTTTAGAAGTAACACATATCCAATGATATTCTGAATGACATTCTAAATAAGATTTAACTTTTATACTCTGAATCACATCTCCCATATACTGAACTCCTACAAAAGGTACATTAATATTTCCAATCAAAAGTGTATAAGGGGAAGGAACACAAGCAGATACATTAACAGATTTCTTAGACCAGTCTCTAGTCCCGTCTTGTAAGTCAGTCACCTGACTGCAGGGAGTGCCTGATTTACAAAACTTTCCAAATGTTGTTTCATGTGTCCATCAGAAGGCAATCCTAGGGCGTGAGTGTCACTGACATAATCTGGAATCTCAGGACCATCCCATACAGCAGGGTGGAGAATAGGTGGATCAGGTACGTAGGCCCAATACGTCTGGTCTTCTTCTGCATTGCTGAGGGTCATCAATGTCATCAGCAGGTAGAGGGTCCACATGTCGCACCAATCGTTCTGGCAGCCACCGAGGACTATCTGCATCCTGTGGAAAAACACAAACATGCCCTCGCCCCCATATGAGGACTGGATCTGGGCCTTGCCAGACACCCGTAAGTGGGTCCTTCCATTTGACCAAGGCCTGAGGGCTAGTTGAAGGATGCCAAAAACGTTCAGCTGCACTTTTACCATGGGCATCCAAAGTCAAAAAATTTTGAATAAAAAGAGAATGAGACAAGTAATTATGGGGCGTCAGGGGATATAACTCCCCCTTTTTTATCTTTTGTAAATTGACTTTTAATGTGCCATGAGAGCGCTCAACAATGCCCTGTCCTTGAGGATTATACGGAATACCAGTGACATGGATGATGGAAAACTGTTGACAAAACAGAGCAAATTTTTTACTAGTATATCCAGAGCCATTATCAGTTTTAATTCTTTTGGGCACGCCAATCATAGCAAAAGTAGCAAGACAATGTCTAATGACATGTGTCGTAGCTTCTCCTGAGAGGGCAGAAGCCATTGTAAAGCCAGAAAACGTGTCTATGGATACATGGACATATTTTAGTTTTCCAAATTCAGGTATATGGGTTACATCCATTTGCCACAAATCATTAGGGCGTAGACCTCGAGGGTTAACTCCATAATGAGGCACAGGCAATAAATGTGAACAATTAGGACATTGTTTTACTATTTGACGAGCAGCTTCTCTTGGAATTTTATATTGTAATCTGAGGCTCTGGTTGTTTAAATGATGAAGGGTATGAGCCTTTTGTGCCTTCTCTATTTGGGTTAAGGCAACAAACTGTGTGGCAGCATCTGCAGCTTGATTACCTGTTGCCAAAGGACCTGGCAGATTAGAGTGAGCTCTAATATGCCCAATGTAGAATTTTTTACACCGCAGCTGAATCGCTTGTTGTATCTGAAGGAACAGATCCTGAATAACAGGATTACTGGCACCAATGAAGGGTACTGTTTCTAAATTTCTGACTGTACGTACTACATAATGACTGTCAGAAAATAAATTAAAAGATTGAGAAGCAAAATCAAGTAACACCATATGAACGGCTCGAAGCTCAACAACTTGAGCGGAGGCTGGAGGTGTCTGTAGTCTTTTAACAACTTTTTTATTAAGTGTATAAACAGCTATACCATTGCTGGACCCATCAGTAAAAATATTAGGAACAGCTGGAAGAGGGTCATGAGCAACGATAGAGGGAAAAATTGGATCATGATGTTGAAAAAACTGAAGCAATTTATGCTTAGGATAATGATTATCCAAGGTTCCCGTAAAATGAGCTAAAGCAATAGGGAAGCTATCAGTAAACTGCATCAAACCTTGAATCTGAGTCTTAGTAAAGGGGACAACGATGGAATCGGGCTCCTTTCCGTAATATTTTCTAGCTTCCAGACGACTCTCTTGGATTAGACTAGCTACAAATTCATGATAAGGAGTGAGATTCTTTTGAGCAGCCACATGAAGATGTATCCATCTAAGTGGCCCTTCTTGCCATAACACTGCCGTAGGCGTGTGCTTGGTTTCTAAAATATAGGCATGCAAGGGCTTGGAATAATCCAAGAAAGAAACGTGCTGTTGCTGAATAGCTTTCTCAACTTTAAAGAGAGCTTCTCTTGCAGGCTCAGTAAGAGACCTAGGGGAGGTTGGGTCAGAATCCCCTCTTAGAATCTCAAATAATGGTTTCAGGTCTCCAGTAGTTAAGCCTAAAGAAGGACGCAGCCAATTAATGTCCCCCAACAATTTTTGAAAATCATTAAGAGATTTCAGGTGATCTTTTCTAAGCTCTATTTTTTGTGGAGTAAAGTACTGAGTGAATAATTGAAAACCTAAATAGGCATAAGGCTCACTCCTTTGAATTTTTTCAGGAGCAATCACAAGGCCAGCAGACAAAAGGTTCCTTTTTATGTTTGCAAAGCAAGCCAACAACATTCCTTCCTGTTTGTAGGCTAACAGAATGTCATCCATATAATGAATGATGTAAACAGAAGGGAACTGTCTTCTAGTCTCCACTATTGCTTCACCAACAAACTTTTGACACAGGGTGGGGCTATTTGCCATGCCCTGAGGAAGAACCTGCCACTGATACCGTTTTATGGGCTCTTGAAAGTTCGGACTTGGGACACTGAAAGCGAATCTTTTGCAATCTTGGGGATGAAGCAATATGTTATAGAAACAATCTTTTAAATCTAGCACTATCTTATAAGTATCCTTAGGAATGGCAGAAGGATGAGGCAACCCTGGCTGCAGGGCGCCCATAATTTCCATAGTTTCATTAACCTTTCTCAAATCTTGTAACAACCTCCATTTTCCAGACTTCTTTTTAATTACAAAAATAGGTGAATTCCAGGGGGAGGTAGACTCAACCACATGGCCTTTTTCAAGCTGCTCCTGTACAAGCGCCTGGGCGGCCGATATCTTTTTCTGTGTAAGGGGCCACTGATCTATTCACACAGGTGTATCTGTTTTCCAAATTATTGCCTTTGCAGTTTTTTGGTGGAGTACAGGTAAATCTATGACCCCTGGGGAAAATACCCCAGACCTGTTCTCTGTAAGTTAGGATTAGTTGAAATAGGCTCTCGGCGCCCTTGTCCCACCGAGCCTAAGCCCTGACCAGGGAGAAAGCCTTGATCAAACATCTGTTGAGTCACTTGAGAGCTAGGACTGTAAAGATAAACTCCCATTTTACTCATAACATCTCTTCCCCATAAATTAACTGGGAGACCAGGGATAATATATGGCTGAAACGTCCCCTGATGACCCTCCGGATCTTGCCAAGACAAAAGATCACTACTTTGGAGGGGGGATTGCGATTGGCCTATGCCTTGTAAATTGGTATTAGTAAAGTGCGTCGGCCAACTGGAGGGCCAATGTTCAGCAGATATGTACGAGACATCGGCTCCAGTGTCCAGAAGTCCTTGAAAATCTTTTCCATTTATTTTGAGTAACAATACGGGTCGATCCTTTTTTATTTCTTGAATCCAATATACATCAGAAGAGCCAAATCCTTGGTTCCCCCGCTCTTGATTTTGCCTGTTTTTTCCAATATTAAGACGAGGCAAAATAAACAGTTGTGTAATACGGGTTCCAGCAGGAATGGCAGAAATATTAAGAGGAGAATGAGCCATAATTTTTATTTTTCCTGTAAAATCCTCATCAATAATCCCTGGAGAAACATGAATTCCCTTTATAATGGAGCTGCTTCTTCCTAACAGTAAACCCACCGTTTTAGGTGGCAGGGGCCCAAAAACTCCAGTGGGCAAAACTTGTATTCTCATTTCAGGAGTTAATATGATGTCGGAGGTGGAACACAAGTCCAATCCTGCGCTGTCTGTGGTGGCCCTGAATAAGTCTGTGACATGCTTCCTAGCAGGGGTTCGTTCTTTTTCGGCTCCTGGGTCTGTTCCTGAACCTGCAGTGCCCCATAACATTGCTGAGTCGGGGCCTGGGGCTGGCCCCTCACCCAGTTTCCCTGTAAGGGTTTGTCGTCTTTGTCAGTTTTGGATTTACATTCATTAGCCCAATGAACGCCTTTCTTGCACCTGGGACAAGGCCCTGGAGGTTTTTTAACCACAGCAGTAGCCGACGGATTGTTAGCGTCCATTTTATGTGGGCATTGAGAAGCTCGATGTCCCATTTTTCCACAGTTAAAACAAGCTCCTGCGCGGCCACTAGCATGAAGCTTGGCCTGTTGCTGCATTACTTCATGAATGCTTTTTCCTTGCAAAGCGGCAGCCAGGGCCACTCCCTGTGAAAAGGAGGGGCCGACATCGGCACAGGAACGGATAAAATCAGAGATAGTGCCTTTTTTCTTAATGGGCCTAATAATCGCTTGGCAGGCAGAATTTGCATTTTCATAAGCAAGCTGTTTAATGAAAGCCTCCGTAGCCACGGACGCTCCAAAGGTCCGTCCCGCAGCAACAGTAAGGCGAGACACAAAATCTTGAAAAGATTCATCAGCTCCCTGTCTTATCTGAGTAACCTGTTCTTCTTTGCTATTTTTGTCAGGCAACATTCGCCAAGCATTTTTGGCTGCTGAGGCAATTTGATCATAAACACGAGGTGCAAAATTCCATTGATTTCTAGCATCCGCATACTCGGGTCCCTCTCCTGCAAGCATTTCAAAAGTGATTGGAATATTTTTCATCTCATTTTCATTGGCTCTAATCTTACAATTCTCATAGAATTCTGATTTCCATATAAGAAAGTCACCTCCGGACAGGCAAGCATGTGTTATGTGCTTCCAGTCTTCTGGAGTACAGGTTTCTCTAGCTACTGAGTCCACAATTGCCATGGTAAAAGGGGCAATGGGACCATATTGGGTGCATGCTTCCTTCAAATCTTTTACCAGTTTCCACTGAAAGGGCCTCCAATCTCTCTGAGGCTGACCATCTTGATCTGCTCTTTCAAAAACGGGAAACGTGTCATGAAGCCGTAAAGGCTTCCAGTCTTGTAGGGGTTTACCTTCCTGATCTACTCTCTCGATAATAGGAAATGTTTCACGATGTTTCGTATCTCCCCCTTGTCTGTAAGAGCCTTTACAATTTCGGGAAGAATACATAACCGAATCTGACCCTGGCCTAGCATATCCTGGCGGAGGTTTAGTTGGCATGTCCCAAACGGGTGGAGGTGGTTTAGATAAAGGAGGGTCCCACAGGGGGGCCTCCGTAGGTAGTAAGGGTGGTGCCGTAGGAGGCGCCGCAGAAAGTGGCAAGGCTATATTATCAGGGGGATCTTTGCCCCCTGAATTCCACCGTTCAGAGGAAAATGTCACAGAGGGTCCAGTAATGCTTCTAATTTGAGTCGACCCTTTGTCCTGCTTAAGTTTCATCGCAGCCAGTTGGCCTTGAAGAGTTTCTACCTGTTGAGTCAGGCTACGGACTGTATCAAGGAGAGATTTCCCTTCCTGCGTATCTAAAAAGGACTTTTCCTCTTGAGCTACGGCAATCATCGGGGGGTATTTTTCCCTATCATATCGTGCCGCAGCCTCTTCTAAATCTTCCTCATCTTTAGGGTCTAAATCCTCCGATTGTTCATCCGAAGACTGTAAATTAATAAGCTCTTCGGGCGGATTGGGCGCCTCTATTTTTCCTTTGGTCTCGGGCGCAAAAGGAGGCATCTCCTCCGATCCTGTCTGTCTTAATTTTTCCAACTTACATCCCTCATGTCTAAGATCCAGGCAATCTCTGACTAGAGTCCACAATCCAAAAGTTTCCACGGGGACCTGCTGGGGTCCATGCGCTGCATAGTAATCCTTCAGCCTTTCTCCTACCTTTTCCCAAGTTTTCCAGCTGACGGTACCTTCATCTGGGAACCAAGGGCACACTTCTCTCACAAAATCTAAGAATTTTTCCATTTGGTCTCTGTTGACCTTGTTGCCCCTAGCGGCGAGCGATTTTTTCAATCCTCTAATGTAAAGGTCCTTGCTATTAGCGTGACCCATTTCCCTTTATCCTCGGCCCTTCTTTTACACAAGTAAAACACACAGATGCTCGGCTGGCCGTGCCCCTCGCGGGACCAAGACTATCGTGGCAATTAAGCGTGACGGAATAAAACCCCCGACCAGGCAAAACCGAAGTTTTGATCGCCGTTTAGCCGTAAGACAGTGCCGGAAACGCAGTTACGAGCCCATTCAAGCTCCGTAACACAAAGTCGTGGAGCTATCACTCACTCACACACTCATTCGACCGAGGCAACAGTGCCCTACTCACCGTAGCTCCGTTTAGCTCGTGAACCGAGCCGGTACCAATCCGTACGGTGTTCCTCACTGAATCCCCCGTGTTCAGGCCCCACGTTGGGCGCCAATTGCGGCCGACCAGCAGCCACGAATCAACGCGGATCCTGAAAGGGGGAGTGGGAATGAAAAGACACTCACAATGATGATGATGCGGCCGGTCTCCAGTGATACTGAAGCACGGAGTTTACTTTTTTTTTACCAATATATACCACCTGTGTACGTGCAGCTTAACAATCACGAGTGAGCATTTTCTCATTGAAAATAAAATTTGCAACTTTTACATATGAACTACAGACTCACTGAAACTCTCCCAAAGTCATTATCTCAATGACAAAGCCCACCAATTACCCTGATAATCATCAGTGATCTGTGTCCGGGAACTGGCCGTTCCCACCTCATTCCTCAGCAGCTTGCAAGCACCCTCCAGGTGTAAGCAGAGACAATGCCTTAAGAGCTAAAACTGAGCCAGTCTGCAACGTTACAGAATAAACAAGAAATCATGGCTCCCCACAGTTAGCATATTAAACCTCATGTCGTCCCTCTGTAAAATAGAATTTATGACTCCTACATCATTTGTTTACCATGAAGATTACCTAACGTATCTGGGATAGCACCGGACATATAGTCGGCATTCAGTAAATATTAGTTTTCTCCTTTTTGAAAATGCTGGCATAGACCGGAACACAGCAGCTTCCAATTGAGGCAGTTCCTGATAAAACTTACCTAACATTTGGATAGACACTAAACTTTTATTTGAGGGAATGATCATGGTATGTTTTCACGCTAAGGTGAGGGTAAAAAATCAATCAGCTCTACAATATGCCTTCCCTTCAGAGGATTTGGGACTTTTTTTTTTTTTTTTTTAATTTTTTGGCCTAAGTTACAAAATGTGGCAATTAACAGAATTTTTGGGAACAGTGAATCTGAACTTTATAGTTAGATGGCACTTGTTAAAAAAATAACTTCCATTTACTACCTTCTTTCCTCTACAGAAACTTCCCAGATTCAATGAATGACTCAGAATTAGATTAACCAGTCATTCATAAAACATTTATCAATTCCTAGTCAGTACCAGAAATATTTCTCATGTGAACATGGCACACCCCTAGGCAGAAGTAAGCCTTCGAGGTCTTATTTAGATGTGCCCTCTCTTGGTTACCAGAATCTTAACTAAAATTTAGATGTAATGCACTGATTTAGCCCTCTGTCTATAACAGTACATAACAGTTTTGTAACATGAGACGTTGTAAAGGCAACAAAAAGTTTTGTTGAGAATGACTTGATCCATATACCAGATGAATATTGTATACTTTAGTTATATAATAAATATATTAATTTGTAAATTGCTTATGCTAACCATATGAGTGAGACACTGGCTCAGTACTAGGGATCCATTTGTGAGCAAAAGAGACAAAGTTCTTAAAATCAGGATACTTAGAGTCTAGCAGGGATGACAGACCTTAACAATATAATTTCAGCCTCTCTCTCTCTCTCTCTCTCTCTCTCTCTCTCTCTCTCTCTCTCTCTGTCTCTCTCTCACAGACACACACACACACACACACACACACACACACACACACACCACTTCCAATTCTTCTGAACTATGGAAGTGATTAAAAACTTTAGCTTAGGCTAAGTGAAGAGAAAATATTAAAGGATCGGGGATATGGATAATGCAGAAAAAATTCTGAGTCTGCATTCCTCTGATATCTCTGACCCACATCCTAGAGATCCAAATCCAGAGGGTAAAGAGAGGAGGAAAGGCGTTCAAGTCGCCTGTGGGTGGAACAGACTGAAAGCAAGCATGATGCTCTTAGTCACCAGTCAGCACCTTGTACTCCGGGCAGAACTATTGCTCATGTGTCAAAGGATAGTCCCACAACAGCCCCATCTCGGTTTTGTATACCTGAAATGGCCTAATCGGAAGCTGAGGACACATGATTCTCAACAGCTATATTTCCACCAAAAATATACCAGGAATAATGGAGCTTGTAAGGAGTTCCTGCCTAGCCTGTCTTATGGAATATCAGACATCTGTCCCAGGATCTTTAACTTCCCATTCCTTCTGTCTGAACAGACCCTTGGAACAAGGTTTGAAAATGCATTTGTCTGTGACTATTAACTACAGGAATATTAACCCTGTAAGACTAATACCCAAACAGTAAGCATGAGTACTGGTTACTGCTGAGCAGTCATCATTTTTAGGTGTCCAGGTCATCAGTAGACCATCCATTCTCCCATTAGATGTATCAGAAGCACTTTGATACAATCACAGAATGAATGTGGATAACACAGTTTTGGCAGCTCACTTACCCTTTAAAAAAACATTTTATTTTCAATATATATTTTACTTCACGCAATGAAAGGATGGATTATACTAGAGAACCACAGAATATGGGTCAAGTGTGAAAGGAGAGAAAAGTGAGAAATGGATAGCTACCTAAATAGATGTTATCAAAAAACAGGCCATGGTTTTCTAATCTACGGCTCATCTGTATTTCTAGAAAGCAATGGGATGATGTACATCTTCTGAAAAAAACTAATATGCTTGCTAGGAGGGAACTTCACTGACATGATCAAGATTCTTTAATCTAAAATATAATGTGCTAATTTGATTAAATTTATAATAAAACTGTAAAATATATATACTGTACATTCCTAGTTAACTTCTACATGCCCTTTTGGTATGTAGTAACTTACTGTGCTTCCACTAACTTACCATTAACAAAGAATGAAATGGGGATAAAGCTAAGAAAACCATTAAATGGAGAAAATGCTCACAAATTCCCAGAAGAAGAGAATTAGGAAGAATAACAGGGCATTAAGATGATTATTAACCAATAATACTAACATAGTAGGGGTAGTAATCAATGAGAATTTGAATTTGTATTATAATAGGGTTAGCATCATCTCAAGATTCTGAGATTGGGTAGAACATTTTCCGTGGGAGAAATACAGCAATGGAAGGATACTATCCCTTGTTCAAAATAAATATATCTAATAGTAGTAATGTGGTGTGGGGGGAATATAAGAGAATTATATACCACCAGGAGAGATATCTGTAAACTTGAAGATCAAAGCTTTGTGCAAACTCTTTGGGTAAGGGTTTCAAGAAAAAAAGAAGAAAGAAAGAAAGAAAAAAGAAAAACCGAAGCAATATTGTTAGATGGGGATATGGTAGGCCATGCAGTCAAACACTTTCCTTTGCCTTCTGACACACTTCCTTCCTTCTAGCTGCTCTATTTTAGGTCTTCCCTGACACACCTTCATCCTCTGCCATTCCTTAATGTTGGTGTTACACCAGACCTCAAGGCTCTGCTCTTGTCTGCATCTATGAATTTCCTCACTGATTGCATTCATTCCGTGTCTCTTATTTCCTTCTGTAAATAGATGGTTCCTAAAGCTATAACTTCCACCCTGATATCTCTTCTAAGCTTCGGCTTCCATCTATCTGCTCAGTAGGTCATAGACACTTCAAACGCAATACCTTCAAACTGGAACTAGATATCACTTCCATAATACACGACCCTTTTCTTCCTACAACCTTATATCAGTTAATAGCATGGCCATCAATGTAGTTAGAATCCTCTCTCATGATTCTTCTGTGTACTTCATAATTTCTTTTAATCCTAGCTCTAAAATGTCTTTACCAGCTGAATGTTTACTTCAGTACAGTGACTTTTAGTTTTTGCACTATCATCCCTTGACTATCTGCTTGTAATAGCCATTTTGACCAGTTTATTTACCTCCAGTCTCCACTTGTCAGGCTGACCTCCTTCCTTCATAATCTATCTTCCCCTACCACTAGTCCTGGTCTTGAGACATAGTAGTTCGTGGAAAGCCTTAAGTAGTTAGGGTGATCAATGCTGACATTATCATATAAGACATTCACAGACTGCATGAGAAGTCAACCTAATAATCTCTAAGGCTGAGATGACAACCAAGGACCAAGGATCAGTTATGTTGTCATTGAGCTTGCTTATTCCAAATGAGATTCCTTTGTCCCACCCCAAAAGTACGATTCAAGATCTCCTGAATTTAGACCCTTGAATTGTACTTTTGGAGGCTTTCCAAATGATTGTGATGCACATCCATTTTTGGAAACTCTAAGATCTTATCCAATTATAAGATTCAGTGATTATAACACTCTAATCAGAATCCCTATTCCAAGAACATAGTTACAAAAGTATTTTGTGCAAAGGCAGCATCATTAAACTAAACATGAAGGCTTCTGAGTGGTTCATAGTAAATGAAAAAAAATTCACTTGAATGTATAAATTCTGGTAAATTGGTAAAAATGATCACATCACATTAGCGGCATGTTTTATGTACATTTCTTCCAACACATATATTAATGGGCTTTTCTTTAGTTTCACACATGATGTTAATGAATTGCACATGAAGAGTTGAAGAAAATATTTGACATAAAAATAGTGGTGAATGTTATCATATGCAAAACATTTAGTCATTAGGATGTTAATTACATTTCAATAAAAGCAATTATGATTTAGCAGACTGGGGGTTGGGGTGGTGGGGGAAGTAAAATGACAGCCCTTAAAGTAAATACATTTTTTTCAGTTGATTTTCTTCAGCTAATGAAAGGACTCCTACTTCAGGTACCACATGACATGTTTCCTATATCAGTAAGTTACTATGAATATTAGTAACTCATGACCAACTGTGGAAACAGGCCTCTATACAATTAACTGCAGTAGATAATAAATCTTATTTTCTTATCAGTGTTATAAATAAATTATCATGGAAGAAGTAAAACAGGAATGACTAACCCCTCTTTTCCTGTTGTGAAATTATCTCTACAACGAACAAATTTGTACATATGAACAAAAACCCTGTAGTATACTAATGTCTCAGAGGTTGAATTCCAACATATAAGCAGCACATGTGAGCACAGACGCCTAAAAATATGGATACAGGTATATTCATTAGCAATGAGATATGCATTTATTTATAATTAATGACTTAATGCAAAA